>NW_012114944.1:2757338-2759251 GCF_000951035.1 Colobus angolensis palliatus
AACTTAAAGTATAATAAAAAAATTAAAAAATAAAAAATAAAATAAAAAAATATTAATCTCTTCCTACTCAAAACACCTACAAACAAACAAACAAACAAAACTAAGCTCCTCACTCAATTCTGATGTACAACTAAGTTTGGGAGCCCCTTGTGTAGTTCTTATCTGAACTAGGATTTTGCCAGATGGTTATCTGTCCTTCCCTGTACTCCTCCAGTGATGAGAGGCCCACTGCCTTTCAAGGGAGGCCTCCCAGCCTTAGCCAGCTCTGCTTTGTCTGGGAGTTATTCCTCTGTATTCTTCACTGGTTTGGCTCTGCCTTCTAGGACCTCACAGATCCTGTCTGGTTTTGCCCTTCAGAGAATTGGAGGGCACAGCTTTGTCTTTCAAGTTCTAAAGGGTGAACATCCCAGATCCTTCAGCTGCTCCTCAAAGGGCACAGCCTCCAACCTTGCCCCATGGGGGACACTTCTTGTCTGCAACTGGCCTCTCAGATCTGCCACAGTTTCTAATGCACTCTTACATGAGGACTGATATTCACTTTGCCATAAACTCACTCCCTCTATCAATGAGGCCTCTTAAGGATTGCTCAGTTAATCATTAAGTCAATCAATCCTGGAGTGCTATGCCAAGCCCAAGGGAAGCTAGGCTGTTCACATGCTGTGGGAGAGGCAGGAGGGCCTTGGCAAGGGGCTCATGTGGTTGCTGGAGAAACCGGAGGAAAGCATGGGCATCAAGCTGATAATATGTCAATCATAGTGCCTTCATGGAGGGCTAACTTTTGCAGCAAGGGCTGTGAACATCCCAAGGATGATATGGAAGCAAAAGATTCCATAGAGATGTAGCTTAAGGAAAGAACTAAGTGAATTACGTGCAAGCAGTTGCATGTGAACACCCCAGATAGGTGGAGAGGCAGGGATTTAATAAAGGGAATTGGGTGCTCACAGAGCTGCTGCAAGTGTCGGAGGCAGAAGCAAGCCTTAGCCAGACCAGGACTGACTCTCAGGACAATATGGACATGGCCCACCAGCCTCGTGACTGTCTGAGGCCACTTCAGACAACCTCCTGCAGCCTCCATTCAAAGAGCAGGAAGCCAGGTCAAGGAGCGACTGCAGCCACAGCGGCCAGTCCACAGCCAGGAAGCTGGAGAAGGGACAAGGAATGCTGCCGCAGAACATCTCCTATTTCTGCTATCCTGCTAGTGCCACCCTACAGGGGCAGGACAATATCCTCCAACGCGTGCCCGCCTTCCACATCCAGCAGAGTACTACTGATTGGCAGCATCTAGTCCACATCCAGAACTCTTAACTGCAAATGAGGCTGGGAAACATGGCAGTTAGCTTGTGGACTTCCCTAGCCAGAAGGAAGGTGCAGTGAGGGTGGAGTGAGTGAGATGCGTGTTCAGTGCTCCATCTTGGCAACCTTTATAGCAACAAAATGGAGACAATTAAATGTCCAACAGTTTACCCCTACAACAGAATTCTATGCCACCTTGGAGAGGATAATGTCATCTGTAATTAGCGATAGGAGAGAACTTCAAAATACAGTGCTAAGTGTTTAAATTTTTTTACAGCAGCACAACAGAGGTTACTATATGATTTTATTTTTATTAAAATCATTCTTGAAAGATGCAGAGGAAACAATACCAGCAGGACGAACACCCAACCGTAATAATGGCGACCGTGGGTGAAGAGATTACAGGTGATCTTTTTCTTCTTTTTTCATCCTTTCCTGTTTTCCAAGCTTTCTACACTGTGCATACATTCTTTTTGTCCTTAGAACAAAAATGTAGTTTGAAAAATGCCCAAATATTGCCGGGCGCGGTGGCTCAAGCCTGTAATCCCAGCACTTTGGGAGGCCGAGACGGGTGGATCACGAGGTCAGGAGATCGAGACCATTCTGGCTAACACGGTGAA
>NW_012114944.1:2760466-2792416 GCF_000951035.1 Colobus angolensis palliatus
GGGCCTGAGGGACTTAGCACCCGGGCCAGCAGCTGCGGAGGTTGCAGTGCCGGCCCGCCGCGCCGCACTCAAATTCTCGCTGGGCCTTTGCTGCCTCCCGGCGGGACCTGCAGCCCGTCATGTCCAAGCCCCTCCCCTGCTGTGGGCTCCCCCGCGGCCTGAGCCTCCCCGACAGGCGCCGCCCCCTGCTCCGTGGCGCCCGGTCCCATCGACAGTCCAAGGGCTGAGGAGTGCAGGCGCGGCTTGGGACTGGCGGGTAGCTCCGCCTGCAGCCCGGGTGCAGTATCCACTGGGTGAAGCCAGCTGGGTTCCTGAATTGGATGGGGACTTGGAGAACTTTTATATCTAACCGGAGGATCGTATGTGCACCAATCAGCACTCTGTGTCTAGTTCGGGGCTTGTGAATACACCAATTGGTACTCTGTATCTAGCTAACCCAGTGGAGACTTGGGAGGACTAGTACTCTGTGACTCTGTATCTAGCTCAAGGATTGTAAACGCACCAGTCAGCACTTTGTGGCTAGCTCAAGGTTTGTAAATACACCAGTTGGTACTCTGTATCTAGCTAACTCTGTATCTAGCTACCTAGCACTCTGTGACTCTGTGTCTCGCTCAAGGATTGTAAACACACCAATCAGCACTATCAAAACGGACCAATCAGCTCTCTGTAAAATGGACCAATCAGCAGGATGTGGGTGGGGCCAGATAAGGGACTAAAAGCAGGCTGCCAGAGCTAGTGAGCAGCAACATGCTCAGGTCAAGTTCCACACTGTGTAAGGTTTTTTCTTTACCTGTTTGTAATAAAACTTGGTGCTGTTCACTCTTTGGGTCCACGCTGCCTTTATGAGCTGTAACACTCACCACGAAGGTCTGCAGTTTCACTCCTGAAGCTAGCGAGACCATGAACCCACCGGGAAGAATGAACAACTCCAGGCGCGCTGCCTTTAAGAGCTGTGACACTCACCAGGACGGTCTGCAGCTTCACTCCTGACAGCGAGACCACCCACCAGAAGGAAGAAGATCCAGACACATCTGAAAGTCTGAAGGAACAGACTCCAGACACACCATCTTTAAAAACTGTAACTCTCACACCGCTAGGGTCCACGGCTTCATTCTTGAAGTTAGTGAGACCAAGAACCCACCAATTCCGGACACAGTTGCACGGTAGGACTCTCTCCACACCCCCTAATCCCAACCCCTGCCTCTGGGTGACGGTACAGCGGCCCCGAGGATGCAGAAGCCCCCAGACCTTCCCACGTTAGCTCGACTTCAACACTCCTGCCCACTCGGCCCACTCCAACAGAGGGCCCCTGACCATAGCCCAGAGGCTTGGACAAGCGCAGAGGCTGCGCCCTTTCCACCACAGAAGGGGTGAGATGGGTGCCGCCGCAGTCCTCGCGGATAGAGAAGGTCCGGTCCTTCCCGCAGTGAATGAACTGTAAAAAATTGCCCGTATTCTGGAGGATATGCAAAGTTAGCGCTGTGGAAATCTGGAGTGAGGCTCCTATACTTTCTTGCTGTGTGTCCTCGATGAGTCCCTGAACCTCGCTGGTGCCCAGCCTTCTTGCAAAATGGGGGTCATCATCGACCCTGATCAGTTAGGGGCTGAGAGAGGCTTGGCAAATTTCCCTTGAGAAGACGGCCTGCAAACTGTAAAGCATGATGTTCTGTGAGCTGTGATCTTCCTATCTGCAAGTGGAGGCCCCGGCAGGGACCCCATACAGGCCCCAAGAGTAGGAACAGCCTTTGTGTGACTGCAAAGGTCTGCCAGCCTTGGCGTGTGACCACCTCTCCTGACTGCTTCACCCCTCCAATCCTTACCCCATGGATCGGTGACTCCCCTTTCCCCTACCTCCTTTTGGTCTCCTCACCCTCAGAGCCAGGCCTGTTGTTGGCAAGGGCGCTCTGTCCCAGCATGTGGCAAAGTCGTGAGCTAAATGGAACCCTGGGGCACCCCTGGCAGACCTGCTGACTCAGCTTCCCCCGTGGGATATGATGAGGTTTCTCTTCAAATAATATTATCAGTCTTTTATTCTTTAATTCATAATAGCCCCTCACCCTTTTTTTTTTTCATTTTTTTCCTTTTTGCCTTTGTTAGATGCCCAGGCACGCCACAGTACCAAGCGTTATCAGTTACCAGCTCACATTCCTTCGCTTATTTGGAAAGAGGACTAACTTTCTAGCTCATCGCAGACACCCCTTTCCCTTTCTCTCCACTTTCTTTTACATGCCCACTCTATCTAAAAAAATCAAATGTTTAGCCAACCGGGTTAGATTGTACCACCTGACCCCAGCCAATGGGGAAAGGGTACAGGGGCAGGACTTGCATCAGGAATAAAAGCTGTTGTGCCCCTTTGTTCAAGTGTGCTCTCATGGCAACTGGTCAAGGAGGCATCCCTCTGCGCAGAAGTAAATTTGCTTTGCTAAGAATCCTTTGTTCGAGTGTTCAATTTCCTTAAGATTTTGAGCGTTATTTCTAACACCCCCAAGGGGAAGGGAAACTTTCTTGGTCAGCATTGATGATTATAATTATTATTAGATACAGTCTTGCTCTGTTATCCAGGCTGGAGTGCAGTGGCACAATCGTGGCTCACTGCAGCCTCAACCTCCTGGGCTCAAGTGTTTCCCCCCACCTCAGCCTCCCGAACAGCTGGAACTACAGGCATGCACCACTATGCTCGGCAAATTTATTTATTTATTTATTTTTGTAGAGAGAGTTCTTGCTATGTGCTCAGGGTGGTCTCAAACTCCTGGCCCCAAGCAATCCTCCCACTTCGGCCTCCCAAAGCGTTACTAGCATAAGCCACCACGCCTATCACATTGATTTTTATGGGGCTGGGGACCTACATGGAGCCTTGCTTTCCTGATTGAGTTTTTTGTTCCTCTCCCTGCCCAGGGGTGGAGGGTGAGAGTCTGGGGGTAAAGGGACAGGCAGGTGCAATTCCATTTTACTGCTGGGCAGAGCAAAATTCATGAGACGTCAAAGGCAGAGAGATTCAAATTCTGACTGAAGAATAACTGCTTCAACTAATCTGGGAACGTTACACTCTGTTTAATTTTCATTTAATATGTATTATCCACTGTTTTAAGTTTTATAACAGTAGTTGTTTTAACGAAGTCTACACTTCTCAGAGTTGTAGCTTTTCTTCTCAACTGCCTCCTGACTTGCTGCACCTCTGGGAAAGCAGAAAAGGCTATGCTGAGACCTGTGGTTGGGGGGTGCTGGGCTAGGTCAATTTCTGAGGCACGGCCAGTCCTGATGTCCTGAGTGGAGCTTGCCAGGGTTTTCATATGCAAGACATCATTCAACATAACCCCATGAGGCATTTCACATATGGGGGAACTGAGGCACAGAGGTGAAGTGAAGCAGGTCCCTCTCAGAGAACAACTGTCTCCAAGTCTCTTTGATTTCTACTCAAGTCTTAGTCAATTCTTAGACAGCCTTTGTGGCAATTTCAGTGTTTCCTCAGTGTATCATTCAGTACTATGTGTTGAGCCGCTGCTCTGTAGCAGGTGTATCTCTAGGCTCGGGGACATAGCGATGAATGAAACAGAAAAATAAGTTCCTGTGCTCATGGAGCTTGCATTTTATTGGGGGCAGACAGACAAACATAGAAGCCTGTAAAGATAGTATTTGGGATGTGAGATAGAGAAGCAGTAAAGCAGGGTGGGGGGGATAGAGAGTGTTGGGGTGGGAAGAGTTGCAATTTTATAAAGGGTGGTCAGGGAAGGCCTTGCTGAGACCCAGCAGAGGTGAGGGTGTGAGCTGAGGATAGGCGGGACGTGATAGAGTTGGCCCAGAGAGTTCATCAGGGCCCTCACAGCTCTTACAGTCTATGTTTTTAGAGGTGACAATCCTTAACGCTGGAATCTTGGAATGTCTGAGCGGGTGGGCCCTTGGGTACCGCCACCTGCCTTATCCCACCTTTTCACCCTGGTTTCTTTTGTCCCTCTCCAGAGTGGTCAGCATGCTGCGCTTCCTGGCACGCCAGCTGCTTTGCCTCCAGGGCAGGACTGCCCGGTACTCCTCAGCAGCAGCCCTCCCAAGCCCCATTCTGAACCCAGGCATCTCCTACAACCAGCTGTTCATCAACAACGAATGGCAAGATGCAGTCAGCAAGAAGACTTTCCCAACGGTCAACCCTACCACCGGGGAGGTCATCGGGCACGTGGCTGAAGGTGACTGGGCTGATGTGGATCTGGCGGTGAAAGCAGCCCGGGAGGCCTTCCGCCTGGGGTCCCCATGGCGCCGGATGGATGCCTCTGAGCGGGGCCGTCTGCTGAACCGCCTGGCAGACCTAGTGGAGCGGGATCGAGTCTACTTGGCCTCACTGGAGACCTTGGACAATGGGAAGCCTTTCCAAGAGTCTTACGCCTTGGACTTGGATGAGGTCATCAAGGTGTATCGGTACTTTGCCGGCTGGGCTGACAAGTGGCATGGCAAGACGATCCCCATGGATGGCGAGCATTTCTGCTTCACCCGGCATGAGCCCATTGGTGTCTGTGGCCAGATCATCCCGTGGAACTTTCCCTTGGTAATGCAGGGTTGGAAACTCGCCCCGGCGCTTGCCACAGGCAACACTGTGGTTATGAAGGTGGCAGAGCAGACACCCCTCTCTGCCCTGTACTTGGCCTCCCTCATCAAGGAGGCGGGCTTTCCCCCTGGGGTGGTGAACATCATCACGGGCTATGGCCCAACAGCAGGTGCGGCCATCGCGCAGCACATGGATGTTGACAAAGTTGCCTTCACCGGTTCCACCGAGGTAGGCCACCTGATCCAGAAAGCAGCTGGTGATTCCAACCTCAAGAGAGTCACCCTGGAGCTGGGCGGCAAGAGCCCCAGCATCGTGCTGGCCGATGCTGACATGGAGCATGCCGTAGAGCAGTGCCACGAAGCCCTGTTTTTCAACATGGGCCAGTGCTGCTGTGCTGGCTCCCGGACCTTCGTGGAAGAATCCATCTACAATGAGTTTCTTGAGAGAACTGTGGAGAAAGCAAAGCAGAGGAAAGTGGGGAACCCCTTTGAGCTGGACACCCAGCAGGGGCCTCAGGTGGACAAGGAGCAGTTTGAACGAGTCCTAGGCTACATCCAACTTGGCCAGAAGGAGGGTGCAAAACTGCTCTGTGGCGGAGAGCGTTTTGGGGAGCGTGGTTTCTTCATCAAACCTACTGTCTTTGGTGGCGTGCAGGATGACATGAGGATCGCCAAAGAGGAGATCTTTGGGCCTGTGCAGCCCCTGTTCAAGTTCAAGAAGATTGAGGAGGTGATTGAGAGGGCCAACAACACTAGGTATGGCCTGGCTGCAGCTGTGTTCACCCGGGACCTGGACAAGGCCATGTACTTCACCCAGGCACTCCAGGCCGGGACCGTGTGGGTAAACACCTACAACATCGTCACCTGCCACACACCATTTGGAGGGTTTAAGGAATCTGGAAATGGGAGGGAGCTGGGTGAGGATGGACTTAAGGCCTACACAGAGGTGAAGACAGTCACCATCAAGGTTCCTCAGAAGAACTCATAAGAGCAGCTGTCAGGGAGGCCCAGTCCCAGTCCAGCACTTCCACAACCACCTTGACCAATGCTTGCCAAACTATTTTAAAGCCAAGAACACCCTTTATTTGTTCCAAATTAACTCTTAGAAGAAACCCCACAAATAAAGCAATTCAATCAAGGCCGTTCTATTTAAAGCAGGGATGGGGACCAGGCTCAGAGTTCTACCTATCCAACCTCCAGCCACAGCTCCCTTGGGGGCCCATGAGTTGCTTGCATGAACTCTTAGGAGTCTCTGGAAGATAGATTAAAAACCAATGATCTGTAATTTGTAGCTCTTCCTGCTGATCCAGGGACTTTCCCATGGGTTGACTTGACGGTTTAGTGGATTGACTCAACTCAGACATAGGCTTGGAAAGCGTTAGGGGTTTTGAACCAGGTGGATACCAAATCTCGGCCCCACTCTTAATTGGCTTAACCTAAAAACCAAAGGTGCTTTTCCTTGTCTGTGTGCCAGTTGCTGGCTGTTTTAGTTGCTTGCCCTTCATTTTGCTACTGATTTTCCTTAATTTGTGGGAAGGAGTAGACAAAGAATATGCTTACATAATTGCAATTGTAAAGTAAACCCAAACATCCCAAATGTCCATTATCTGATGAGTGGATTAAGAAAATGTTTGCTTGGAATATTCCTTGGACTACTCAGCCATAAAAAGGAATGAAGCACTGACACACCCTGCGACATCAGTGAACCCTGAAAACATCCTTCTCAGTGAAACAAGCCAGAGAGGTGTACAAGGCTACAGACTGTATGATTCCATTTATATGAAATATGCAACTAGGCAAATCCATAGAGATGGAACATAGATTAGTGGTTGCCAGGGGATAGAGGAGTAACTGCTAGTGGGCATAGGATTTATTTTTGGGAGGTTTTGAAAATGTTCTGGAATTGAACAATAGTAGTGGTTGCACGATTTGGTAAAAATACTATAAAACTATGGAATTGTTTAATTATGGTATATGAATTAATTTCTTTCTTTTCTTTTTCTTTTTTTTTTGTTTTTTGACATGAAGTCTCACTCTGTCACCCAGGCTGGAGTGCAGTGGTGTGATCTCATCTCACTGCAACCCCCGCCTCTGAGGTTCAAGCAATTCTCCTGTCTCAGCCTCCTGAGTAGCTGGGATTATAGGTGCACGCCATCACACCTGGCTAATTTTTGTATTTTTAGTAGAGATGAGGTTTCGCCATTTTGAGCAGGCTGATCTCGAACTCCTGACTTCAGGTGATCCACCTGCCTCGGCCTCCCAAAGTGCTGGGATTACAGGTGTGAGCCACAACACCTGGCTGTGAATTAACTTCATTTAATTTAAAAAAAAGTATACATTCTGTGAGCAAATCCATTTTGTCTCCATATTGTCCTGCTGCTGAACATTTTATGGAGTGTGGGGGATTGAAGGGACCCAGGTGGTCTAGTCAACCCTCAGTCAGGTGCAAAAGTCCCCTCCCCAGTGTTTCTGTTTTGTTTTCTCTTGGATGGGGACAAAGTGCAACTGTAAGACCCGTAGAGAAAACCTCTGGTTCCTGCTCAGTGTGGGCCTATCTTGTTGTACTTGTTTCCACAGCCCCCACCCCTTCCAAACCACACCACCCTTCCAGCCAAGCCTAGCATGGGGGCCACCTCGACATGCTGGGGCTTTCCAGAGTTTCAAACCTCAGAGTTCATAATGCTTGTTGTTAGTCTTGCTATGTTCATTCCCCAACTGATGGGAGTGAAGGCAAATCCAACCAGCCAGGCCACAACATAGAAGCAGAATGCCGAGCCTCCCTCTCTCGGTCCACCTTTCTAGACAATGCTGCTTACAAGTCACCTTGCATTCAGATCCCCCCTTTCCTGTAAATGCACACCCCAGTCATCTCTGCCTCCCCACCTCAAGCAGTCCTCCCACGTGAGCCTCCCAAGTAGCTGGGACTACAGGCACTCACCACCATGGCCTGGTTAATTTTTTTTTTTTTTTTTGTATTTTTCGTAGAGATGGGGTTTCACCATATTTCCCAGGCTGGTCTGAAACTCCTGGTCTCAAGCAACCCTCCTGCCACAGCCTCCCAAAGTGTTGGGATTACAGGCGTGAGCCACCATGCCTGGCCCCAGTCAACTCTTAAACCTCCTATTGTCTTACCTAGGCAACATGAAGATTTTGTTTATTATCATAATTTGGGTTTGGCTGGAAACTGCTGCTTGAGGGTTCAGGGTTTGTCTGGTTCCCTCACCTCCCTTCCTAGGACCTCCTTTCTACACCATTTGTCTACAGCTGAGGTGACCCTGACATTCCCCCATAGTGCACCTTCTACAGATTTCTCTTGGAGGCTGTTGACACCTCTGTTGCACAGCAGTGAAAGTTTCTCATAAACGCACTGGGACATGGAAGTGGGTGGGTGGGTGTCTCTAATGATTAATGTGCAACATCACAATATTTTAACAAATCCATTCCTTATTTAAGTTTCAGCACTCCAGTATGGAGTGTTCCAGTATGGAGTGGGATTGGAAAAGACGGTCTTCAAGGTCTCTTGTTTTGAGCCCTGAAATTCTGAGAGTGAGGAGCCATACGCCAGACTGTTAATAAGCTCAGCCATCATGGCTCCTCCACCCATTTTTAAATTCTTTTAAAAATGATTGATTGATTGATTGAGATAGGGTCTCATTCTGTCGTCCAGGCTGGAGTGCAGTGGCACGATCATGGTGCACTGCAGCCTCCACCTCTTGGGTTCAAGCAATCCTCACACCTAGCCTCCTGAGTAGCTGGGCCTACAGGCATGCGTCATGATGCCTGGCCGATTTGTGTATTTTTTGAAGAGACAGGGTTTTGCCTCATAGCCCAAGCTGGTCTTGAAATCCTGGGTTCAAATGATCTGCCCACCTTGATCTCCCAAAGTGCTGGAATTACAGGCATGAGCCACCAAGCGCAGTCCCCTCCGCTCATTTTACCATTGTGCTGAATGCACAAACTTGTGAGCAGGGAGGTTTAACTGTGTGTCCTCATTCAGGCCAGACACTGCCCACCAGACTCACACTTGGAGGGAGATGTTGCAATTCTGGGGCTTCCATCCACTCAGCAAACTCTCACCAAGATCTTACTCTGCAAACACTATACCAGGCACCTTGCCATGTTAGGGAAGCCTCACAACCATCCTATAAAGCAGGTAGTGGAATAGTGGAGTTACCGCTCCACTTATTTTTCAGATGAGGAAACGGAAGTAGAGAGGTTTAATAAGTAACTCTTCTGGAATCAGTTCCCCGTGAGCATGCACGAGGGACCAGAGAGCAGGGCATACTGGCAAGCACATGGAACCAACCCTCCAAGCCTGGAGAACCCACAGCAAAGCCCAGCAAGCCCTACACACCCAGCCAGCCACTAGCACAGTGGATGCATCAGAGCTGCTGCTCAGTCCCACCGGTTGTCTTCAGACCCGGGGCCATTTAGGAACTTTCATTTGGGTTGGCTGCATTCTGGGTGTGAGGCTGACCTCTGGTGGCCACCTGGTTCATTAATTCACACAAGTAGCTCTTTGGTTTAAGAAAAAACAAAGGGGTCGGGGGCGATGATCCTGCTCTAGGCCTATTGCTGGGGGAAACAGAATTGAGTAAGACAGTCCCTTCCCTGCAGGAGCTCACAGCTGGGCAGGGGAGACAATTACAGAGCCAGGTGGAAAGTGCAGTGAGAAGTACAGAGGCCATGAGATCATGAGCGGAAAGCAAGCATCTGTATCAAGCACACACAGTGAGCCACCTCCCTTCATGCTTCTTTTTTTTTTTTTTTTTTTAATTTTGAGATGGAGTCTCTCTCTGTCTACCAGGCTGGAGTGCAGTGGCGCAATCTTGGCTCACTGCAACCTCTGCCTCCTGGATGCGTCCTGAGTAGCTGGGATTACAAGCACACACCACCACCACACCCGGCTAATTTTTGTATTTTAGTAGAGACAGGGTTTCACTTTATAACTGCCATCAGGGCACTCAATAGTATTCTTCTGCACTTGATAGATATCGAGCCCGGGAGGTGTTCAGCAGTGAGTGGAGCCAGGCTTAAGCTCAGGTCCTCTGACTCTGCCGCACACCACTGCTTTGCAGGGCTCCCAGCTCAGCTCACAGGACCAGTGGGAGTGGGCATGGGATCCTGCTAAATGACTAGCAGGGGACCAGAGGGATAAGGGAAGGATGCTCCTGGAGTCTGAGAAATATGGAGGGTTGGAGGAAGGGCAAGTTTTCCCACGAGGAGGAAAGAGGCAGGGAGGAAACACATGGGGGCAGGGAGCAGGCAGGGGCTGGACTGTGAAGGGGCTCGTGGGTCCTTCCAGGAGCTCACACTTGGTCTAGCAGTGGGAGCGTGCTTTTTGGTTTTGCTTTTGTTTTTTTAAACAGGGTCTCCCTCTGCCACACAGGCTGGAGCGCAGTTGCTTGATCATAGCTCACTATAGCTTCAAACTCCTGGGCTCAAGCCATCCTCCCACCTGAGCCTCCCAAGTAACTGGGACTACAGGTGTGTGCCACCATGCTGGGTTAATTTTTTTTAACATTTTGTAGAGATGGGGGACATCTTGCTATGTAGCCAGGCTAGTCTTGAACTCCTGGCCTCAAGCAATCCTCCTGCCTCAGCCACCCAAAGTGCTGAGATTACAGGTGTGAGCCACCATGTCTGGCTGCCCCCAAGGGCTTTTAAAGGAAAGTGATAGGATCACATTAGATTTTTGAAGCTGCCTCTGCATCAATGTGGAGGATAGATTCAGGGAGTTAACCTGGAGTCGGCACCTCTCAGGACATTGTTGCTTGCGCCCAAGGTTATGCTGGAGCACCAGGGTGTGGGGTGGGGGCAGAGCCTGGACGACCAGAAGGCAGGCTTCAGAGCATGATGATGGATGGACAACTTGGCACAAGAGAGGAAAGTTGGGTAACCTCATGTTTCTGGCTGCAGTAACCACGTGGGGAGGGGGTAGTGCCAGCCACTGCAACCACCCTGGAGGTTGCACGTTTAGGGACACAGTGGGACTCTTACTTATTTATTCCTTTGTTTAACACATTTTATGGAACGTCGACTATGTGCTAAGAACTATTCTAGGGGCAGAGGATACAGCAGGAAACTAAAAAAAAAAAAAAAAAAAAATCCTGAACATCCTTTCTGATAGAAGAGACAGACCATATGAAAAATAGGTGAAATCGTTAGTCTGTCAGGAGGTGAAGGGTATTATGGAGAACAATAGTGCTGGGAAGGGAATCGGGAAGTGGGTGGGGTGGAGTAGACATTGTAATTTTCAGTAAGGTGCTCAGAGGTCGTCTCACCAAAGAGATGACAAAGGAACTGAAAGAGACTGGAGCATGCCTGGAGGCTCCTGGAACACAGGAGAAGGCCAGGTGACTGGCATGGAGCAAGCCAGGTGGGAAAATAGGACAGAGAAGTCACAGCCTGAGTGGGGGCAGAGGGCTAGTGTTTGGAGGTCACCGTGTGGATGGACTGATGAGGGCCTTTACTCTGAGGAAGGAGCCACCAGAGGCTTTTGAGCACAGCAGTGACATGATATGACTTGTTTTGAAAAGATCACTGGGGCCGCTATGTTGAGAACAGATTGTAAGGGGAGCAAAATCACTTGACCTTAAGAATGCCAACAAGGAGTGAGCAGAGAATGAGGAGGAGCAGGAGGAAGACCCAGGAGAGAGGAGGCAGGAAGTCAAGGAAGGCGGGTACTTTCCAGGGGAGGGAGACCCCAGCGAAGCCTGAGGCTCCCAAGAGGTCAAGTAGGATGAGCACTGAGCAGTGTCCCTGGCGGCAGCCACCAGGGCTCCCTGCAGACCTTGGTAAGAGCAGTTGGTGGAGTTGGGCACAGAAGCCAGATCAGCCTGGGTTGAGAGTGTCACTTAATCCTCCCAAGCCCCAGTGATCTGTACATTAATCCTGGAGTTAGGAAGACCCTCAAGGGAAAACAAGAAGTCCTGGTATGAGGCCCTTTGAGAGCCTCTGGTGCCGCCCACCTCACTTAGCTGGAAATGTGGACAGAGCAACTTGGACAAGTTCCTCCCAGCCAAGGTTCTTCCCATGTGTATTAGCATAATGTTAGCTGCCACAACGAATAAACCCCAAATTTGAGGGTTCAATACAATGATGATTCAGTTTTGCTTATGTAATAATCTAATGCAGGCATCTGGCAAATTGAATTGGCATTTTCCTTCCACGTGGAGATTCAAGGACACAGGTTCCTTTCATCTTGTGGTTCCACCGTCTACAATGGTTCTTAACCTTTTTTTTTTTTTGAGATAGAGCCTTGCTCTGTTGCCCAGGTTGGAGTACAGTGGTACGATCTTGACTCACTGCAACCTCTGCCTCCTGGATTCAAGCAGTTCTCCCTGCCTCAGCCTCCCGAGTAGCTGGGATTACAGTCGCCCACTACCATGCCTGACTAATTTTTGTATTTCACTATGTTGGCCAGGCTGGTCTCGAACTCCTGACCTCAGGTGATTCCCCTGCCTTGGCCTCTCAGAGCGCTGGAATTACAGGCGTGAACCACTGCGCCTGGCCTGTTCTTAACCACTTTTATGTTTTGTATTCCTTTGAAAAGCTAATCAAAGCAATAGACCTTTTCACCGTGAAAAGGATGTACACATGCACATGCACACAGTTTGCACGCTCTCAAGGAGTTCAGAGAATCTGTGAATCTACCTGTAGAACCCAAAGGGGTCTAGGGATCCAGGTGAAAACCCCTGTCCGGGGTCTCAGAGATCTCCGTGTCAGCTGGCAAATGGGGGAGACAGTGCAGAAAAGGCACAGTGACTTTTTGAAAGCCCTGGGCTCTGCATGGAACACATCACTTCTACTCACATTTCACTAGCTACATGACCCAGCCTAGGTGCAAGAGGAGGCAGGAAGTATATAGTCTGTGACAGGACAGTTCAACACTGTGGAAGACCCTAGATTTTGCTGGCAGCTCACCCCAGTTCTGCCGCCTGTGGCACATCCATGGAGATGTGCCAACAGGAGACTGCTTCTGACAAGGACGCTTTTTGAGTTTAATGCTCTCATGGGCCATTTGCTGCCTCTCATCTAGCCGTGCTCACGCTGTTCCTTTTCCTTGGAGCCCTACTTAAGGGCCACCCCCTCCAGGACGGTTCCTCTGAACTTCTCATTTAAGCAATCTCACCCTTTGAGCTAACCTTTTGTGCTAACCGCTGTGGCAGCACATGCTCTCTTACCGTCTGAAGAGGTCTCTGGGCACCCTTCATTTGGTCTTGTGCTGAGGCAGCTCTCGTTGGTTGAAACGGGTCTAATGTTTCTGTCCTGCTAGACTGTGCCTCACATACTCCGAGCATGTTTGATTTCACTCCCAGCCCTCTGCCTCCAGCACACAGCCCTCCAAGATCTGTGCAGAACAGACAGTGCGTGGCCATTCACACATGGGGCTGGCTCTCAGAGCAACAGGCCAGGGCAGGGATGCCACCCTTCCCGGATTGAAGAGGAAATGGAGGCCCTAAGCATTGATGGAAGTGACCCAGCCTTGCAGTCTGCGACAGGGCTTGACCTTGGTTCTGGGTCTTCCAACTCTAAAGCTAGTCCCCTTTCCACCCAAGCAAGAGCTGCCTACACCTTCAACCGCAGAGAGACAGGGGCACGCCACCTGGCACCACAAGCAGCCCTCTGTGCCAGAGCTGAGACTCCGAGGTCTGTGAGCAGTTGTAGACCCTTCGCTACCTGGCGATGCCTGGTGCACTGGAGGAGCTCTGCAAATGTGTGTGATGGGTGGATTTATGCATGGAGGAAAGAGGGGAGACTGTTCCCCGACTCCCTAGTACTCAGGATTTTTACTCTTCCCTCAAGAATCAACCGTTCCCTAATATAGAGGGGAGATGTAGGCATGAGGAAGAGATAGCCACAGTGAAAGCCAACACAGACAAGTCTGCCTCCTCGGACCCACACACTTCTCATTGCTGGATGCAATGAGGCTGAACTCAAAAGGAGCCCCGGCCGTAAAGGAGTTCACGTTCCAGGAGAGAGGTCAGCCCCAGGGAGCCAGAGCGTGGGCAAGTGTAGGTGTACAACTCAGCCCTGGGCGCTGGGCTTCCACGTTCTGAATTCATTAAACTGAGACACCAGAGCACTTGGCTTTCCCTTAATTAATTAAAATATCACGGAATAATCATCCTCTGATTTAATGTTCAAGAAGCCCTGGTAAAGACTGGGAAGGAGGAAATTCATGAGCAGAGAATTTTACTGTCGCTGGATCTGCCGTTCTTACTCATTTCTCCTGCACCATCCATCCCTGGAGGAGGGGGCGGGGCAGTGTTTTTAAAGATGTTGGTATTAATTTCACCATAAAACCTGAAAAAAAAACAAATCCACCTTAACTAAAATCTAGCCTTATTTGTATTTAAGGGGGAAAGCAGATACATTTGGGATTGAACATGGGCTGTGGAATTGTCTTCCTCAAGCCCAGTGGACAACAGAAGGCAGAGATTCAGGCTGTCCACTGCTTATGGTAACAAGTTCAACCTCCTCTGTCAGCATTTACGGTTGTGGCCCAAAATGACCGCCGCCCACTACCATAGCTCTGAGCAGCAGCAACTGGCCATTCCTCCCTGTTCACAAACTACACTGCATTTCTCTACCCTGACTCCTTTTTGCATGCTGTTTCCTTAGCCTGAATCCCCCACACCCACTCCCGCCAGTTCAAATGCCTGCTTCCTCTTCTGGGAAGTCTTCCTTGATCTCCCTCTGCTCTAACCACAAAGCAGACACAGTAGGCTGCCAGGGATAGTGACCTCATCTCACCCATGCCTCCACTGGAGTCTGAGTTCAGGACCTGATTCTACCTACTTTCATATGGGAGGAATCCAGATGATTCCATCCATATGATTTTCAGTGTCTTGTACCCGTCTGGCACCTGGAAAATGCTACTTAGTGTGTGTGGGAGAGGACAGAGCACATATCTCAGCAAGTGAATGAAGTACTAGAATGCTTATACGGCAGGACATACACAGTCAAGGGCAGTAGTGTAAGATGATTAGGGCTGGTTAAAAATTGCGGGCAAGGTGAATGGTGGGGCTGTGATCATAGTCCAGGCGTGAGAGGTAAGGAGGGTGTAGACTAAATAGCTGAAGTGGGCATGCAGAAGAAAGGATAGGATGCATGAGGGATGATAAAGGAATACCAGTGGGACCTGCACCCACCTATACAGCATTCCTACAACAAAGACACCACAAAGACCGTCCTTAAAAACATTTATTTTCAGGGTGCAGAGGTCGTTACATCCTGACATCTACAAAAACAGTAGAAAAACCGAGGTTCGGTGCGGGGAGGGGAGAGCATTGTGATTATGTCTGCAAATGCTAACAGCTGTGGCAGCAGGTGCTCTCTTAGCTTCTGAAGAGGTCTCTGGGCTCTCACACTTGAAAAACCATGAGGTTGGAACAATCATGTTAATGTGCCTTTTTGGTTTTGGTGAGAATTTCAGACAGTGTGACATTAATTATTTATTGTCTTTGCACAGAATGATGATGCTAAGCCAGCCCCATGCAGTCTTGATGCTCAGTACTTCCAGCATGGGCTCTGTCCACCCTGCTCTCTGGGTCCACATCCAGCCCTTCAATTTTCACTAGGCAAATTTGAGGGGAGTCAACTGAGTTAGCAAAATGTGCTTATTAGCAGGTGTGGGATGTTCTACTACCTTCTTCAGAGCCACAGCATCCCTGTTCCTTCTCACATCATTTCACTAAGGGTCTGACCAAATCATCTCCCAACCACTCAAGACACAGGAGAATTAACTACAGGCCCTCCCACATGGAAGTAAGTCAGTGTGTGGGGAAGGGAGGGGTGGGAGGTGCTGAGTGACGAGGAGATGTAATTAACTGCAGGCCCTCCCACATGGAAGTAAGTCACAGTGTGTGCGGAAGAGAGGGGTGCGAGGTGCTGAGTGAGGAGGGGATGTGAGCAGGTCCCCTGGCAGCTCCAGACCCCCATGGACAAGAGCAGCTTCCAGTGCCATCCATTTCAATTCTCATCTTCTGTTTTCAAAGAGAACTTCCAATGTTTTAAAGTTTGAAAACCACTCATCTAGTTTTATTCCCCTTTTACTCAAATAAGGACCCTGAAGCACAGAAAGTGAAGGAGACTTGCTCAGGGTCACACAAGCCAGGGATTAATATGCAAATGGATCTCATGTTTCCAGAATCCCAGGCCAGTCTCGTGCTGCTGCATAGTACAGAAGGTGATGCCATCCCAGTATTTTAGATATGGAATCGCACGCTTACAGGCGGAAAGTTCACTTTGAATGAGGACTCCAAAATGTAATGCACGATGTGAGTGGTATGAAAGGGTGCCTTAAAAGTTGGGAAGAGTCTTGATAAGAGTCTCTGAAGCCTGTGGATTGGCAACATCTGCCTTTACATACTTTTGAGATGACCCTGAGTAGCAGCACTGTGAAGTAGAAAAGTGACCAAGGAGGGCCAGGTGCCCGGAGCTCTGCTCCTCTTTCAGAGGCCTTCAGACCTTGAGCAAGTAACTTTTCCTCTCAGAGCCTGGTTTCTTCATCTGCAAAAGGCAGGGACATTAACACTTGTCCTGCCCCCTCTCCCAGAGTTGGGATCAAGCTTTATGAACTTCAAGGACTGTACATAGTAAGGGATCTCAATTCTTATTTTAAAAATTGTAATAATCTAAGGATATATTTTTTTAAGACAAGATAGCAAATATTCTCCTTTCTTTTTTCATTAAAAAAGAAAAAAAAGAGAGCTTTATTCTTGGGTGAGGTCAAAATGTTTATGGGTAAAATATATTCGACTACAACCTAATTCCACAGTCTGGAGATAATGGCTAACCTCCCCTCTCTTTTTTTTTTTTTTTTTTTTTTGCAATTTGATCATCAGAAGCCTGGTCTCCACTGCTTCTAACCACCTGTTTAGAGAATGCTAGGCTAAGCCAGGCATAGTGGCTGATGCCTATAATCCAGCACTTTGGGGGGCCAAGGCAGGAGGATCACTTGAGCACAGGAATTTGAGACCAGCCTGGGCAACATAGGGAGACCCTGTCTCTACAAGAAAAAAAAAAAAAATAGCTGGGTATGGTGGGGCAAGCCTGTGGCCCCAGCTATTCGGGAGGCTGAGGTGGGAGGATCACTTGAGCCCAGAAGGTGGAGGTTGCAGTGAGCCATGATCACACCACTGCACTCCAGCCTGGGTGACAGAGCATGAACCTGTCTCAAAAAAATTTTTTAAAAAGAGAATGCTAGGCTAATAAATGGATGCTCTGGTCTCCAAAGATCCAGCCAAGGTGCTCCTGAGTCTGGTAAAGAATCCCACATAAAACTAAGTCTCCTTAAAAGGGAAAAAGGTAGGAATAGAAGAGCTACAGCCAGCTGTCCACACCCTGGGGTAAAGCAATGGAATTTGTTTCTGAGGGAATACCATTTTAGAAAGAACACTAAGACCACATCTCCTGTAATTTTTCCAAAGGGCCATCTTACTCTAGGATGGCAGGGCTAAAAGGGACATTGATAACATCCAGTTAAAACACCATACTCACAGATGAAGGGACCAGGGTCCAGAGGCGGGAAGGGACCTGTCCAGGTCACACAGCAAGTTACATTCAGGCAGAAGACAACCAGGACCCTCATCCCTCCTTCTACAATGCACACTAAGTCACAGAGCACCACTAATAGGTCATAGACAAATGAGGTAAAGAGTCACAGCTGACACGAGCCCTTTAGAAATTGCAAACATGCCAATCTGTGATCTCCCTGGAAAAGAGTAATTAAAAAAAGACTTCTCATGGAACAATTCATTTCAAAAGTATAAAAAAGCCACATGCAAATCTGTTTCTCACTGTTTGCCCTGCTAAAAACTACACCTGCATACAAATCTAGTTTGCATGTAATTTTAAAAAACATACAAAAGGGGTCATCTACAAACACAGGTTTTCCAACTCTTCACGAAGCACAAAGATCCATTATATGACTTTTCCATCATCCTATGATCAATGTTTCTAAGACCCTAGGAAGAAAAGGAGAAAAAGAATTAGCGAAAGTAAGCCTGCTCTGTTACAATCAACTATGTGCTACATGGAAGGTGCGGGAAATGATCCTTCACTTCAAATCTCTCCCCAGCAGGAAATGGTGCCAATGGGGAGTGAAGGGCCCTGTGGAGCCCCAAGAATTACTTTCAAGACCAAAAGGTGGACGTTTCAGAGTGGCAGACTCCAGCTTAATAAGAAGAAGACCTTTTCAACCATTGGAAACAGATGGCTATCAGTGGTAGTGAGCTCTGTATCCCTGGAGGTATGTAAGCCAGAGCTGGCAATACTGTGTGTCACAGAATGAACCCAAGACCCAGGCAGCAGTGATTGTCTTAAAATTCCACAATTTTTCATGATATTCTTTTGATGTATTCACACCCCAGAATCATTTCTGCCTCAAAATATATGTGTATTTGAAAATTATAGATATATATATTTAAAACTGGAAACATGTCTATATAAAACAAGTCACATATCATCAGGAAGACAATTTTAAGACCCAATCTCCTACCTCTTTGTTGAATTCCTATTTCACAGTTTTACATTTTCATATTTTCCTCCCCATTTCTAGGGCCTCTTAACTATTCATGTACACCCATCCTTCAACTCTAATGCCACCTCCTTGATGATTCTTCCTTCATTTTCCCCAGTTCTAAGCTGCTTTTTGTGCCTTAACATCTCCTCCCATTCCCTTAACATCGCATTCCTTGTATTATAATGATGTCCACTTTTTGTTTTTCTGTGATCCCCTACAGACCAGAAGTAAGGCCTGGCACACAGAAGGCATGCAACAGTAGTGGCTAAAAGAGTAATATAACTAAAACCATGGCAAAATCCTCTTGCTTTTGAGAAACCTTATCAGACTTGTTTCTAATTTTTCCTGTTCTATTAAGCATCTGTTGATTAGTCTTGGTAATGGTGCCTGTTTACCACTGCTCCCCCATTCCTGTAAGAGGATCATGCAGGCCAGGCGCGGCGGCTCACACCTGTAATCCCAGCACTTTGGGAGGCCAAGGTGGGCGGATCATGAGGTCAGGAGATGGAGACCACCCTAGCTAACACGGTGAAACCCCGTCTCTACTAAAAATACAAAAAAATTAGCCAGGCGTGGTGGCGGGCGCCTGTAATCCCAGCTACTCGGGAGGCTGAGGCAGGAGAATGGTGTGAACCCAGGAGGCGGAGCTTGCAGTGAGCCGAGATCGCATCACTGCACTCCAGCCTGGGTGACAGAGTGAGACTCCGTCTTAAAAAGAAAAAAAAAAAAAAGGATCATGCAATCCCTGCCCTTTTGCCTCTGGCGAGTGAAGCGCACATCCTCCCACACACGATCCCCACTGGGAATCCCAGACCTATTGATTGGTCTGTAAGTGGGTGGGGCACACATCACATCCGAGCAGAAACTTTAAATGCAATGGTGTGTGCAGCTTGGCCACAGAAAGGACATGTTCCACACTGGAGCTGTTCCTCCAGCGGGGTCCTGAATGAGGGGGCACATGGGGCAGGGCCACAGCCAGCTCACAGCTATAAGATGGAACATGAGCAAGTGATCAACGTCTGTGGCTGTGAACCAGCAAGATTTTGGGATTTTTATGGAGCAAAAGCTGGCTTATAAAGTGATTCCTTTCCCGAATTCCCAGTTCACCTGTGGGCAGGGAACAGCTGCAACCCCAGCTGTCAGCTGTGTGACTACCAACTAGGAGGCCCTGGCCAGAGGGGATGCGGAGATTCTCTCTGCCCCCACCCACAAGGAGATATGTTGCGAAGCAGCATATAGTGTTGAGGACAGGAAGGCAAGGCCTGAGCCCCAGGAAGGAAACTCAGGCGTCCTGAACAAGGAAGAGCTCCAGGAACACATAAAGGAAGCTCAGGCATCTTCTTTGCGGGAATATTTTCACATGGACGTGGTCACAATGACACTGTCTGCTACCTCTCTCAGTGCTCTTTCTAGAAGAATACAGAGGAAATATTCCCTCCAGCCCCAAAACACAACTGGTCTTTTCATCTCATGGACACACATCATGTTCACAGCCCTTGCCTTTGCATGCTAAGAAGCTCAGAGGGAGATGTGTGCAGAATATACCAGAGATTCTACTGCTCATGTTAGTATGCTCCTAATCTTCTTTTGCTCTCTCCCTGGTTTCTCCATTTATGTATTTTTCTTCCTTTTTATTACAGGTCTTATAAGCCACTTCAAATATCTCATAACTTGGATGTAAAATACTAAAAATGACTTAGAACATGTACATTTCTCCATCACATGCGGTCATCGGGAGCTGGGAAGCGGAAGCTCCTGTATTTACTCAGATCTAGAACCGTCACCGTGCTGTGGGACTCCGCCTCTCCCACCATGTTGGCTGCATGGCACTGGTACACGCCCTCATCCTCCTTTCGTAGGGGGTTGATCTAGAAATACAACAGGCAAGTTTATACAGTTATATAAGGTACAGCAAAATGACTTCCTTAGTTAGTTCTTAATGATAAGTCTGCACACCACCTCCTCTTCAGAAGAAGGTAAAACTTGCTCTACTTCTCCCCTTGCCTTGGCTGCCAAGGAGCACAAAGGTAAATTTCCTTCCCAGGGACCCTCTTGAAAGGCACGCTCCCTACTGCGGCTGTCATCTGAATGATTCCTCCACCTGCCTGCCACACACTGCCAGCTACCTGTAAACGGTATACCATTTTGTATAAAAGGTGCAAGGTATAGATTACTTGGAAAATACCTCAAGTTAAAAAAAGAACAAAAATCTACTGACCAAAGAATTATCCACAAAGTATTCCCTATAGGGGCAGCCTCTACAAAATATCACCAGAGATAACCTCTTTGTCCCTGTCTTTTCTCCTAAGAAAATGAGGGAATGTGCTTGATTTGAAAAAAACCACACAACCAATTGCATCCCAATCTCTCAGCTGGGTGGAGAAGAGTCACCAAGCCTCCCAGAGCTGTGGGTGGAATGAGGAGGTTGTCCTTAGGGAGCACCCCGAGGGTACTCACAGCCAGGACCGTAACAAGCTTGTTTCTCTTTTGCTTTCTCTTGTTACAACCAACTGCTTCCATCAATTACAAATCACGCTACGGGCCACATACTGGGGTATGCACATCAGCTCGTTTTAAACTCATGCCAGTCGTGGGGGAAGTGTGAGCATTATGGTCTTCTTTTTACAGGAGACTCACAGGTAAATCACAGACTGTCAGGGCCACAAAGGCCCTCAGAGGTCATTCAGTTTGAAGCCCTCTTTTAACAACAGTGGAAATCGAGGCTCAGAAAGGTACAGTGACTGACCCACCATGGACCCCTATCTCCTCATTCCATCACTCCTTCGAACATGTGGCGTTCTTCATCTTGGTAAAAGTGCTGCGAGTGGCAGGAAAGAGCTCTGGAGGAGGACTCGAATGTGCCACCTTCCTCCTTTACCAGCAGGTGACCTTAGGCAGGTGTACTGGTTTCCTTGGGCTGCTGTAACAAATCGCCATGAGCTGAGTGCCTTAAAACAAACACATTTATTATCTACAGTTTTGGAGGTCGGAAGCCCAAACGGGGCTAAAATCAGTGGGCTAAAATCAAGGTGCCGGCAGGGCTGTGTTCTTTCTGAAGGCTCTCAGGAGACTCGTTTTCTTGCCTTCTCCAGCTCCTAGTGGATGCTGGCACTCCTTGGCTATGGCCCTTTCCAACATCATCAAAGCTAGAAATGGTGGGTCAAGTTCTCCTCACGTCGAATCACTTCAGTCTGCCTCTGACTCTTCTGTTTCCCTCTTCTATGCTTAAAGACCCACCTTTAAATTGGGCCACCCGGATAATCCAGGCGAATCTCTTTATCTTAAATCTCCTTATCTCAGCTGTTTAGCAACCACAACCTCCCTCCCACCACCTTGCCATGTAACATCGTACAGTTCTGGGGGTGAGGACGTGGACATCACTGTGGGGCCATCACTCTGCCCCTGGCAGCAGATCACATGTGTTCCCAGCAGATCTGAAACCTGCCCTGCCTGCCTCACAGTTACTGGAGGGGCCAGTGAGAAACGGGTAAGAACAGCTTTGAAACATGTAATGCGTTGTAGAAATATAAAGGATGGTTTTTAATGCTCAGTCAATAATATCCAATAATCCTAAACACTCACCAAAATCCAGGCCGTGGCCTCATGGTCGGAAGGGCCCCCTCGCACCTGGACAGCTATATTGACATGGTCCCCAGGCAGCTCCTCCAGCACTTGGGTGCCCTCAGGGGACTGCATGACCTACAGGGGACAGGAACGCCAGGAGGGGCCTCAGAAAAAGCATTTCTGGATAAAAACCATCCCACAGGCTTCCTCACCCTCCTCCTTCCTCCTCCTCCCACTGACTCAAAGACTGAAACCCTAACACTGCTCATTCCTATGCAAATGACATCAGCCATTTTTTTAAACCTACTTGTACATGTAGACAACATGCTCTGCCAGACAGCAAAGACACAAACATCACCACTATCCCACAGAAGGATTCAGAATTTCAATGCCTGTCTCAGGCCTGCTGACATTAAGGGGACAACATACACTGTGACCCTTGCCGGTCTCCCAAAAACTAGTCTTTAGAAGATTTGGTTTTGGAATAGGACTGAGTCTTCTGCCATCCGCCAGGTCTGTCTGAAACACAGCCCTGAAGTGAAGCAGGATACACACGCACACGGCCACCGCAGCTGATGCAGACTGGGTAAAAGCAGAGCTTTCTCGGTCCTTATGTGGCCAAAGGTGTAAATGGCACAGGAAGGGTTGCAATGTCCCCTTCTAAGGGGAGAGCTTTGGGGTAGAAGTTTCGAGGCAGAGGAGTGGTACAGAAGATATCTTTTCTTCATCCTCTGGCCCACCTATAAAAGCATATATACAAACACACTTAAAAGAAAAACATTTTGCCACTCACGTCTTTGTTTCTCCCTTTCTTTCACACACACACACACACACGAGACGCATGAGTTCTTGGACAGAAATACCTTTCTCCACGTGATGACTGGGGTAGGCACAGCCCTCACTTCACAGGACAGGCCCACCTGTGCCCCGGTGACATTGTGAACACTTCGGGGAGGAACGACAACCACAGGAGCTAAGAGGAGGAGACAAGGGGATGCAACCTTTACCATGTCAGGTTCCAAGCAATCCACCTCTGAATTTCCCTGCCCACTGAGAGCCTGCTGGGATGTCCTGAAATGAGGGGAGCGGCACATCACACTTGGGCAGGAATCCTAAAAGAGAGATTTCCTCAGACCTGGAAAGCTGCCTACCGATCTCCTGATCCATCTTTGTTTTACCAGTGGGGAAACGGGTCCAGAGGGGAAGGGCGACTTCCCAAAGTCCCCCAGCACCATCTGTGGCAGAGCTTGGGCCTCAGTGCTCCCTCCCAAGGCCTGTTCCAGGCTCCGGCTGCCATCTGCTAGAACTCAAGCAGGAAACACGGCAGCCGACTCCTAGAGGGGCTGGTGTCACGCCACCAACGGCGGAGTCTTCTAACAGATGGGCCTTTCTCCTTCCACGTGGAGGGCGTCAGGAAGAAGAATGCCAGGCAGAACAGCTGCACACACCCTGGAGCTCAACCCCCTGTGGCCCATTCAAGATGCCCATTTGCATGCACAGAGTAAAGACTCCCCAAGGCTCCCCTACTCCCTCTGCCTCCCGATCCCCAGAAGCCGACCCAAGCCTGGGCAAGTCAGGGAATCAGACAAATGTGGTTCTAGACTGCCAGAACATGACAGAGAGGAGAGGGAGGGTGTGGACTCTCTGGACAGGACCCGATGTTAGATGTTTCAAGCTGCTACTCCACACTCTGCCTTCCTCCCTGTGTCTGGCATTTGCTCTGCTCATGCTGGGCTGGAATAATCAAGGCTAGGCGTTTCTACCTGCTCTCACCTGCACCGGACAGCAACTCATCCACCCTGGCATCCAGCACCACAGTGTGTCGGGCAAGGTGCAGTGTGGAGGCCTGGCCAGATAATGCTCACACACAGCTATCATCAATAAGGTGGGGATCACACCCCTGCTTCCTAGGGCAGTTGAGCTGATCTAACCATGGAACGACGGTGAAAAGCGTAAGTTAACGTGATATGCAAGTGAGGGCCAGGAGCAAACAGATGACTGGATGAACAAACACATGACAAATCAAGGAACAAACATGTTCATTTCCAGGTCATCAAACTGCAGAGTCTAGAACTCCTAGGGCTTTGCCTGGTGACTCAAGGACAGCCCTGTTGTTCTCCACAAGCCTGCATCTGAAAAAGGCTGTAATACAAAAGGATGGCAAAGGGAGGAGACAGAAGGCAGGAGGAAGGAGGTGATGGACAGGGTCGCATCACACCCAAATGCACAGGAGGATCCGGGTGCAGAAAGGAGACTAGTTTGGCCCCTCCAGACAGACTGGGAAGCAGACCCTGTCAAGCCAGTGCCAAAAAAAAAATCTCTGGAAAATCGCCTTAGAGCCATAGTCTCAAACTAGAGAGGCTCTTTAGCATCCTAATTCTCTGTGATTCTGTGTCTGACCATGTATGACATGCTCACCCAGCCTCCATTTGCATGCCTCCAGGGATGGAGAACTCACCACCTATCAGGCCAGGCCATTCTGTCTTTGGAGGGCTCTACTGGTAAGAAAGGACATCCTCACCTAGAGCTAAAGCCTGTGACTCCCACCTGTTGACCCTGGGGCGACCCTCTGGAGCCCCGTAGCCCCTGGTTGTCCCAGCAGCCCACCAGGGAGTTGAATGCAGACTGCCCTCCCCATCCCCGGCTGCTTTCCTCCTCTTCTATCTGATCCGCCCACTCCTTCAGCTGTGCCCATCTGAGGGCCCTCTGAAGGCTGGTGCCCAATCCATGTGCCTGAGTGTAGCCAAAGCCCCTGGAACCAAGATCCTAGATGTCTAACGTTGCCTGACAGCCACAGAGAGCCACAACACTGAGCTCTCTGGCAGGAGCCCTATCTGCGATGACAAAGGCAGTCTAATTTATTCACATTGTTCCGCCAGCGCCTCCCCAACCACACAAGTGCTGGGATGCCGCCTCCAGGGGAGCCCAAACCGGTGCTCCAGTGGCTCACTGACAGTCAGAAGGACCTGGATACCAAGGGGACTCTCAGTCAGCGTGGTTTACTTTTGTTCATGTAAAGTCATACATTTAAAATGTGATTTCATCATTTCATTAGGCCTTCCAGGACTAAATGAGTAAACCAGTAAATCACAATTCATCTCTCTCTCCTCATATTTCAGTCTCTCTCTCTCTTTCAACAACTACAGTTAAGAAAGACTGTCTTGGAAATACTGACTTCATAACTGATTTTGTGGCAAAAAATACCAATTCTTTTACAAAAGAGGCCCTGCTTTTAAAGGGAGGTCAAAGCACATTAAAGGGACGTTTACATTTTTATTTATTTATTTATTTTTACATTTACATAAAGCATAATTCGTTCTTTCTGGTGTGCAGTTCTAGGTTTTGACAAATGGATACAGTCATGTAATTACCACTATAGCCAAGATACAGAACAGTTGTTCTGTGACCTCAAAAAATTTCATGTTGCTTGTGCCATAATAATCTGGTTCTAATTTTTTTTTGAGGCAGGGTCTCATTCTGTCACTCAGACTGGAATGAAGTGGCACAATCATAGCTCACTGTAGTCTCGAACTCCAGGGCTCAAGCAATCCTCCTGCCTCAGCCTCTTGAGTAGCTGGGACTACAGGCATGCACTACCATGCCCAGCTGATGAAACAAAATTTTTTTTTTGTGGAGATGGGTCTTGCTATGTTGCTCAGGCTGGTCTTAAACTCCTGGCCTCTAACAATCCTCACATCTTGGCCTTCCAAAGCTCTGGGAATACAGGCATGAGTCACTGTATTCCCGGCCCTGTTTTTAATTTTAACATATCTGATTTTAAATTTAAAATATTTTTATCCATAGTAGCTCTTTATGATAAATAATTATCACAGTACCAGTAATAACAGTAATTATGCTATCAGCACAGCGCTCACTGTGTACTAAGCACTTTTCTGCCTACAGGTATTAACCTGTTTATCTCTCCAGCAATCTCACCAGCTGCCAGATGGTGGCGCTGCCCTGGGTTACCCAGCATTAAAGGGTGCAGAGTGAGTTGGCTATGATCCCAGCGATCTGGCTCCAGATCTCAAGCTCTTCTGAACCACTGTGCTAACACCATCCTCCCTTTTCCCTAGAGGACCCTTCCATGTACACTACCCTTTAATCCTCACACCAGCTCTGTGAGGTAGCTGCTTCCATCCCCATTTTACAGATGAGAAAACCAAGACTCAGAAAGGTAAAGTGCTCAGAGAAACAGGGACTCAAACCCAGCACCATGATTCCATTCACTCCCACACTGGTTTCTAAAGTGGAACATTTGTTATCTGTATGGTCTCCGTTCCAGAATAAGAGATGAGTTGCTTAGGCATTGTGTTGGGGGATCCCCAAGACAACTCTCCAGTTCAATGATTTCCTAGGAGGACTAGGAGGACTCACAGGACTCAGCATACAGTGGTACTCAGGCTGTGATCTATTACAGTGAAAGAATTTTCCCATCTGGCAAAATCAGTCAAGGGAAAAAGTCAGTGTGGGGGAAGCAGGCACAAGCTTCCAAGAGCCCTCCCCATGGAGTCACAAGCATGTGAAATGCTGTCTACCGGAGAAGCTCAAGAGGGACTCGGTGCCCAGGGTTTTTACTGGGAGCTGGCCACAGGGGCACTCTCTGCCTAACTGAATACCTAAATTCCACACTCTGAGAAGGAAAGCAGGGGTTCCGCATAAACCACATCGTTTGTACAGTTCAGGCACAGTGAGCCACTCTCATCAATTCTGAGAAGAGTGGAACCCCCCTGAAATCTAAGTCCCTAGATACCAGCCCAGGGCCAACCTTGCCAGCAAGCCTTTCTGAGGATATGGTCACAGGCCTGCCATGTTAGCTCTTTTCTATACAATAATGAAACACCCCAAACATCACCCCCAGGGAACAGCTCTTGTGAAGATAACCCCTAACACGAGCAATGTGTCCTTGACACCAGCAGGACATTTCCAGTTCCTACTATCCCCAAGGGCTCACTCCAGCATGGCACTGGAACACTCAATGTCATGGCTGCCACCACAGGCAGGAAGGACAGCGTGGCAGGCAGGGGTGGAAGAGTCCGGGTTCAAATCCTTTCTCTGCCAGGCCTTGGCCTCAGTTTCTTCTTCTTTAAAATGGGCACAGGAATCTATTCCCTCCCCAGCCCACTCCCCAAAGGCTGCTGTGAGGAATAATTGCAAGACCCCTTACAAAATGTAAAAGACCTCTGCAGAGGGACTTGAGGACTCAGCAGGGTGTGCTGTCCCTAGGCAGTCTCCTCTAAAGCTCTTTGCCTGCATGAGACCCTCCTCTGGCCTCAGGTGACAGGCACCAGGGGCCATGGCTACAGCCCTCACTCTGGGGAGCCAAGCACATACTCTTATTGTTGCCAGAGCCACCACACTGCTGGAGGAACCAGGGCTTTCCTTTCTGCTTGCCTTTCACAGGAATGATGTGGCTTGCAGGAGGGAGGATGGCTTTTAGCTAGTCCAGTCTGTGAATGTGGAAGCTTCATCCCCCTAGAGCTCTTCCTTGTTGATACTTGTTTCCTTCTGCTTGTGCCAGCAATAGCCCTAGAATTGCACAAATCCAACCATCCAAGGGCTAACCAGCAGGTAAGACAGTCACCCAGATGCACATGGTCACAGGAGGCAGTACTGTGGGGTGAGCAAAAACAGTACCAGAGGGAGACTCAAATGCCCAGGAATCTGGCTGCCAACCACTTGAGCTAGGGCAAGTTGTTAATCATTTCCTTTTTATCTGCAAATGAAGATAATGACCACAGCCTCCCATCCTTGGGGTGAAGGGAGAAAATGGATGTGACTAAGTTATTAACTGTGTGGATCTGTACAAATGAAAGGGATCAATATTATTATTATAGCGTGTGGTGCTTTGTCCCCCTACCTCGTCAATTATATCAGTCATTGATGGCTGGAATGAAAAAATCTTCCCTTGACCGGGCGCGGTGGCTCAAGCCTGTAATCCCAGCACTTTGGGAGGCCGAGACGGGCGGATCACGAGGTCAGGAGATCGAGACCATCCTGGCTAACATGGTGAAACCCCGTCTCTACTAAAAAATAAAAAAAAAAAAAAAAAAAACTAGCCGGGCGAGGTGGCGGGCGCCTAGTCCCAGCTACTTGGGAGGCTGAGGCAGGAGAATGGCGTAAACCTAGGAGGTGGAGCTTGCAGTGCGCCGAGATCCGGCCACTGCACTCCAGCTTGGGCAACAGAGCCAGACTCCATCTCAAAAAAAAAAAAAGAAAAGAAAAAATCTTCCCAAATGCCTCTGAGATTTCTTTAAAGTTAATGGTGCTAGGGAAAGAAAGAATATCAAGTCATCCCCCAGGACCCCATCTGCTTGTATTAAAAAGCACACAACCAAAGATTTTAATAATCAATGCACTGAACAGCCCTGATAATTTATGCTAATAGTCACGTTATGATGTGGAACGAGAAACAGCTTAATCCTGCTCCCTGCAGCCTCCGCCTCAGATCTCCTCCCTCGGCATGAAAGGGTTTTGAGCACAAACCCCCTTCTTTGTCCCTCTCACGAAGTGGCATTTGCTGCCTCTCCTGGTTACCTGGTAACACATATTAGCACAGACCTAGGTTTCTAAGTGGAGCTGGAATTTCAACCAAGGTGTATTTTCTAAGATTCAGGGTCTCAGGAGCTCACTGAAGCTGCCAGGGCTCAATGCCCTGCTGTCTTGCTGTCTGTAGGACCCCAACCCTCTCCCAATGCTAACAAATAGGGCACACACACTGAACAGTCCAGCCTTTAAAGTAATGAGAGCAATCATCATCATCATGATACTAAGGCCATACCACCTTACCAGTGAGAAGCTCAACCAATAATTCAGAATGTATTGAAGACCCAAGTATGAATAATTCTTACTGTTGGAAATTGTTTTTGCACCCTTCTTCTAATTTTGTTTTTGTATTTTTAGTACAGACAGGGTTTCACTGTGTTAGCCAGGATGGTCTCGATCTCCTACCTTGTGATCCATCCGCCTCGGCCTCCCAAAGTGCTGGGATTACAGGCGTGTGCCACCGTGCCTGGCCTGCCGGGCTGTTTTCAGATGGTCGCTGCACAGCTAGTCTGCTAGCAACCTGATCAGTAAGGTGCTGTGCACCCGCCAGCCTTGAATCTTGGGGGTTTCTCAATCTGGGTCCACCTTCCTGTTTTTCCCAAGGTTCGTCACTTGTCCCTCTATTTAGCAGTGGGCTATAGCTCCTGAGAGAAGCCTTGAAGGATGGGGAGAGCATCCCAAGGCTGGCAAGGAGGAGGCACAGCATGAACTGAGGCTCAGAAGTGGGAACCCTTTGGTGGGTGTGCAAGTGGGTCCATGGGGCCGAGGCCTGGTAGGATGGTTGGGAAAGGAGAGGACACCCCAGAGTAGTTTGGGGTAGGCCATTGCAAGCCTTGGGTGCCAGGCCGAAGGGGGAAGTTTCATTCTGCACTTTGGGAGACTGAGGTGGGAGGATTGCTTGAGGCCAGGAGTTCAAGGATAGCCTGGGCAACACAGCAAGATCCTGTCTCTACAAAAAATTCTAAAAATTAGCTGGGCATGATGGCATGTGCCTATAGTCCCAGCTACTTGGAAGGCTGAGGCAGGAGGGTTCCTTGACCCCAGGATCACAGTGAGCTGTGATCAAGCCATTGTATTCTGCCTGGGAGACACAGTGAGACCCTATCTCAAAAAAAAAAAAAAAAAAAGATGGATGCGAAAACAATTTCCAACAGTAAGAATTATTCATATGTGAGTCTTGCGTACATGTGTGTGGATCAAAGGATCACTCTCATTATGTGGCAGTTTGTGGCGTTTCAGGGCATAGGAGGAAAGGGCAGAATTTAAGCCTGAAAACTGCTTCCCCAGGCTCCTGAGAGGCATGTATAAGGACCCTTCACACACTGTGACCAACACAATAAATACTTCCCGAGGCCTCATTCCATGAAATCTAGGTGCTTGGGTTCCAAAGGAGGCAGGAGGGGTGATTTTATTGCCAATATTGAAGCAGAACAGCCCTGCTCTGACTCACAGTCTGCTTCCCTTCAACCGGGGTCCCCAGGGGCATTGTTAAAAAACTCCCGCTGTGTCTTCTGAATAAAAGATGGCTTCAGGGCAGCACAGAATGAGCTGCTGCCTGGGCTAGGAAACATCCCCTGTCCAAACCTTCATGCTTTATCCGGACACAAGGGCAGAGGCCACACAAGCACTTCAGGACAGAGAGTGACAGGCAAACAGTGCCCGGTTCTGTGGTGGATGACACAAAGGCTGATGCGGAAGAAGGGCTGAATCCCGGGGAGGCCTGACGCCTGTCGCTAATGAGATCATGAAAAGCAGTTCTGAGTTGCTTCCGTGTGGCCCCGCGAACATCTTTATTCCCTGCGTCTGTGCCTGGGGTGGGCGTCAGAGCCCGTAGATCAGAGTTGGGGGGCTGTCACATTTACTTGTCATTTGGTAATTTTCAGTGAATTAGGGGTATGGAGTTTCCATCTGCCATCTGGCCTCACTCTGGTAACCATGGTAACCACCATCTGCCTGACTTAATACTATCAAGTCCTATGCCGAAAGAGCACTGGACAGGGTGTTGGGACCAGGGAGCTGGTCATCCTTTACTGGTCACCCTGGACAAGGGCTCTGACCTTACTGGGTCTCAGTCTCTTTCTCTGTATAACAGCAGATTTGGTCTGAATGTCTTTAAGGTGCCTTTCTCTTAGGAAGAGAATGCCACTCTGGGGAGAAATTATCTGAGACCATCAGCACCACTTACAGTCTGGGGACCTGGTCAGCATTTCTTATGTCTCCTGCATATGGAGTTAAAGTGTTACCTGTCTGGAGACAAAGAGAATTGCCTGTGAATTAACTGCTGAGGAAAGCAGATTATAAAACGACTGATAGGAACTAGCAAAAGGAAAGAGACAGCACTGCTTAAGTGCCACATGGCGGAGACAAACTGTTCCAAGTGAGAGGGACCTCAACAATGACTCCACTGGGGCTGATATGGCCAGAGAGGAGAAGGGGCCTGTCCAGGGCCACTCAGGGAGCCAGCAGCAGCACAGATGCACCCCCAGCCAGCTCTGTCCTCCATGGGGAGCTCCAGCTAGGAACAGTCAATGGTGACTTTCCTGTGCTCAATTGGCCACACACTGGGTTTACGTTTCCCAGGACAGGAGGCTTCCTGCCCCATCTCCAACAACCCATTGTGTCTCCTGGACTTGGGTACATCTACCTGAACTACTTGAGGGGAAAGACTACTAGATCCTTCTTAAGGCTTGGGAAGAACCCCACCCCAAGCTTCTTTCTTGAAGCTGAGTCATTACATTGTCTTAGGCCCTAAAGTCTGGACTTGGGCCAGAATTATTTCCCAGAAGCCTGAACCCCAGGCTGAAACCTAGGCTCCTTGGGACTCACTGGTCACCTTCTCACTCACCCTAAACTCTTCACTGCCCACTCCAGACAGAGTACACAGGGGCACTTCTCCAATACCTAATGGGCAGGATACACTCATGCTTAGGAAGCCGGTAAAGCAGTACTAATGTTTTGGTTTCTTTTTGTTTGGTTTTCAAAAGGTACATAAAGAGAGTGGGCAACTATAGCACACAGAGATTATTTTACTTTGATGTTAATGAAGCTTAAGTTTCTAAGTCCCTAACATTTCATAAGTTTCGAAGTCCCTAGCAGTTCTATTCCTTTACTTTACACAGGACTCTCCAAATTATTTATTATTTAGACCCACGAAACCTGGGTCTGCCCCTAATAGCACCACAATCTTTTCAGATCTTACGTCTCCAGAGGTCTTACTTTTCCTGGGTGGAGCTCCCTCAGCATCCCAGCTCAGCCCCATCCCACATCTGGGGCCCTGGTGCTCTGGTGCTATGGCCTGGTGACTCCTGATTCCCCAGTCTGGAACTCATCCTCCTCCTGCATCCTCAACTTCCCTTCCTCCCCATTCAAACAATCCACCTAGCGCTGGATACTTGGGAACTCTGATCCCCCTCCTCAACTCCCAGTGTCCTGCCCAGCAAACATACCATGCCTACAAATAAGTGACTGCATCAGCAGGTACTTACGTACCAAAAGGGGTAGCAGGCCACCAAAAATTCAACTAGCACGGTGAGTGGTGTCTCCAAGGATTCTCGCCCCAGTCTCTCTGAGCACGAGGAGAGATACGAAATACTGCTCCCTAAAGGGAAACTGAGTCCCAGGCAGAGCTGTCCACCACTGGGCAGGGGGATCCTTCGCTCCACACCCCAGAGGGTTGGAATACCCCCTTCTCTACCCACCCGATCCCCGACGCCGACTCACCGAACTCGCAAGGGCCGTCGCGTGCCTTGTGCAGGTGACCGGGGTGCGCGCGGGGC
>NW_012114944.1:2792893-2896968 GCF_000951035.1 Colobus angolensis palliatus
CCAGGCTTGCACCGCGGGGCGCCCGCAAACCGCTGCTCCAGCCCGGGACTCGCGTGGTGCCCGCGGCCCAGGGCTCCGAGCTGAAGGGACATCCCGAGAGCAGCTCTCCGACCTCCGATTGGACTCTTGAGGGAACCGAGACCCAGTCGGTTCCGAGACCCAGAACTTGCCCGAGGTCGCTGTGGTAGAGGCAGGATTGGATAACCGTACAGTCTCCGGATCCAAGGCTGGCTCCAGACAGTATGCCCGTAAATCCTGCCAGAAGGATGTGCTGTTTTATTTAATTTTATTTTGCATTCAGTAGTTTAAGAAGTTTTATTTTATAAAGAGAATATATGTTTTAAAATGTGTATTTTACATATACATCTAAGGATGAAAAGAGGGGTTTCCCTACCACCTTGTATCACCATCCTCCAACTCGGCTTCCGGAGGCCACTCTTGCTATCGGATTTTTGTGTATCTTTTCAGAAATTTTCTCTATGCCTATAAAAGCACATGTGCCTATAAAAGCCCCTTCCTTTAAAACACACACACTCTGTTTCTCTCCCACAGACACGGAGTAGCGTGCCATACACATTAGTCTGCACTTGGTTTTTCCACTTACGGTATTTCAGTTTCCCCACCTCTTGTCATCTCTGAAACTGAGTTTCTTGTACAATCAGTGGGAGCATAGTTCATTGGTTCTGTGAGTGTGTTTCTTAATGCTGCGTAAAGTCACGGTGCTTCTCCGTCCACAGTGACTTTGTTGTGATGAGATATGGTGATATGTTTTGGAGTTCATATAGAGTGGCCTTTCCACAGGGTTTAGTTGCAGTTACTTAACCAGTTGTTTTCCATCCTTCGGTTAATACGAATAATGCTCTGATGAAGTCTCAGTGCACAAGGGTCAGTGTACCTGTGGCTTAGTGGGGAATGCATGTTGGAAAAACGCAGGTTTTTTAGTCAGTTATTAATGCCCCCATTGTGCCTTCTCTGGGCCAGGCTCTGTGCACACCATGCTGCCTGAGTCCTGGCAGGGCACCCAGATGAGAAACCTAAGAGAGTCTTGGCTGCTGGAATTTGATGTGTTGCCAGGTAAAGGCATTGAATGAAGGGAGGGACTCGCTGACCAGGTTTTATGGGAGACTTTTCCTGCCTTTACTGGCCACCCCTCATTTGTCTTGTGCTCTGTTGTTTTTTCTTTGCTGAACTCCTAGAGATGGAGAAAGCCTCTTGCAGCCTGGGAAGACCAGCTACAGCATTCTTGGGTGGAGTTCATTTTGTTTTCAAGCCTAGTTCCTTCCCAGTTTGCAGTCTTCTTATTCCTAAAAAGGAGCCTCTTCTGAGGCCACTTTATGTGGTGGTCAGAGGAGGGCCATCTGCCTGGTGGACGCTGGGCCTTACCTTACAATCAGCCACACAGAGCAGGGGTGGTCAGGCACCATGAAGGGGTGGTGGTAAGGAATAAATATAACAATATTGGTAATGCACTCAGTGCAGCTCTCAGAACGTATGAACGATGACTTTCAACCTGAAGGCTGCTGTCTTTACCAGAAGTGGCCTTTTAAAGTGCTCTCACCCCTTGACCTCTCTGTGCTCTTCTAGGAATCTCTCCTAAAAAAAAAAAATCACTATGTGTGAAGATTTCATCCTGGAGTTGGTCACTACAGCAAAAAAAAAAAAAAAAAAAGGAAACGACCTTAATGCCCACTGAGAGGCAATCATTAAATAAATTATGGTGCATCTAACAATAGAGGATTACATAGGCATTAAAAATTAGAAAGAAGATATGGGTTAATAGAAATGAAAACATGCTTATAATACATTGTTTAGTAAAATAGCAAAAAGTGCACATCTAATGTAATGGCATACTTGTAAATATGTGAATGTGTAAACATGCAGAAATTTAAGATTGTTTAATGATGTGAAGGAGTACTTTTTTTTTTTTTTTTAAAGAAATGGTACCTCATTCTGCTGCCCAGGTTGGAGTGCAATGTCATGATCATAGCTCACTGCAGCCTCGAACTCCTGAACCTCAAGCCATTCTCCCTTGCTCAGCTTCCTGAGTAGCTAGACTGCAGGTGAGCATCACCACGCCTGGCTAATTTAAACAATTTTTTTTCTTTTTTTCAGAGATGGGGTCTCACTATGAGAAGGAAACACTTAACAAAGCAGGATTTGCAAACAAAAGAGATAAGCGAACTCCATGCTGCTTTACAGGGACAACTTTGCTGGTAAGTTCAAACTTTCTAATGGTTCATAGTTGTTCAAAGAGAGATTAGGCTGCTCCAGAGATAGTGAGGTCCTCGTCAAAGAAAGAGTTTAAGAATGAGTCTTGGCAAGGAGCATCGAGAGGGTCAGAATTAGGGGTCAGGGGAGTTGATATTTGATTACCTCGAACTGAGCCACCATTCCCATAGTACGGTGCCTGACCCTGAGACGTGGACTGGACAAAGCGTGGTCATGATTGAGAAATAAATGTGTACAGAAATGATTTGCCTCCTTTTTATGCAGACATTAAAGGAGCGGTAAGTGAACGGTGTCATTATAATGAAGTTAATGTGTGCTTAATGCAGGTTAGGATACACAATCTCACAGAGGCACATTTACATATGATCTACATTCCTTTTAAATGGTAGGGAGAGTATTAGGTATGCATAATGACTCTTTGGGAATTAAATCAGAAGACTCATTTTCCAACACTGAGCCTGTGGCATCAAAGCCCCTGTATCTGGGTGGAGAAAACATTCCCAAGCTTTGAAGGTGATCAGTCGTGTCTATTTCCTTTTAAAATTGCCCGCAAGACCATAGCCCAGCAGAGGCTTTTGTGCTCTTTCATCTCTCTGGTTCCCAGGGTACCAGTTAACACTGTGGGCCACACCTGTGGGCCCCCTAAGATGATGGGAGAAAGTAGGGACAAATTCTCCCAGTCGGGAAGGGGGTTGAGGTGCCTCTGTTGTCTGGCAGGTGGAGCGATCCCATGCACCCGAATAAGTAATTAGGCAACAAGAATGGTTGTGATTTTCTTCCTCTTCAGCTTCCAGCCTGAACACAAACACAACACAGGGAAGACTAGTCAATCCCCCATTCAGAGCAGATGTATGCCCACCCAGCAGCTGCTGAAGTGGGTATGAATGTCCCATTCATTTATTCCTCCCTTGAACGTAGAGATAAATGGCAGATGTTCTCTGTCCTTGGAGAGCTTCCAGCACAGAGGAAGAGGACAGGAGCTCAGTTGAGCAAAGGCCACTCCATAGATAGGCCGTGGATTTGAACCTCAAGCTTTAACAGTTAGGGCAATCATAGATAGTCTTCCTCCAAGCTAAGGGAAGGTGAAAGCCCTTTCTCCAGACCTCTGGTGGGCCATTACAGAACAGAAGGCAAGGTGGGTATCTAGAGGGAAGTTCCATAAATGACAGATGGGATTTTTAGGGAGACAGATTTCACTTCAATATTGCATGCAAGGGGGTGTAGCAAGATGTAGAACTCTGCAAAGATGGGAATTCAGATACTGAGCAGACAAAAAAGAATGATAGAGGATTTGCTGTCCTGCTGTAAACCACTATATAACTTTGACAAATTAAAGAAAACAGCTATGGACAGGCACTGGACAGTGTTCTAACACAGGGCTGTGATCCTTGAGAGTGTCAGGGGGCACACAATGTGAGCCCCACATCTACCCAAGCTTTCTTCCTGGGGACACTTTCCAGGCCACTGTGCAGGGAGGTGGAGGCCAAACAGTCTCACTGAACAGAAGAGGTAGATGTCAGAATTCAAGACTAAGGCAGAGATTTGGGGATCTAGGACAGAAAATGAGGAACCACAGAGAGGGAGTCCCACAAGTCTTAGACCTTTGGCTGACCCTGTACTGCACAAGTACAGGGCAAGACTTGAGGGCAGTTGCTGGGAAGTGAGAGCTGAGCAGAGATTTGGGGCTCACACAGTGCTGTTAAGATTTTAGAGTTCAGGCCCAACCAGAATGAACCACCCCAGCCCCCCTGGAGTTTTTTCTCCAAGCTCAGTGACACTAGCATCAGCCAAGTGGTTGCAGAAGTCTGAGTTTGAGCTCCAAGGACCCCTCCTATATGCATTTAAGTTTTAGTCATTCCAACCATTTCCATTGCTCTCCTAGCCCTAATGGTGGTAGCTGCTTCACAGTTGCTACCTCCAAGTTGCCTAATTAATAATAATTCTTCTTCTTCTTCTTCTTCTTCCTTCTTCCTTCTTCCTTCTTCCTTCTTCCTTCTTTCTTCTTTTTTTTTGAGACAGGGTCTGGCTCTGTCATCCAGGCTGGAATGCAGTAGCATGATCTTGGCTTATTGCAACTTCTGCCTCCTGTGCTCAAACTATCCTCCTGCCTCAGCCTCCTGAGTAGCTGGAACTACAGGCATGTGCCACTATGCCTGGCTAATTTTTGTATTTTTTTGTAGAGACAGGGTTTTGCCATGTTGTCGAGCCTGGTCTTGAACTCCTGACCTCAAGTGATCTGCCCACCTCAGCCTCCCAAAGTGCTCAGATTACAGGCATGAGCCACTGTGCCCAGCCAATAATTCTTTTTCTTTTTTAAATTATTATTTATTGAGACAGAATCTCGCTCTGTCACCCAGGCTGGAGTACAGTGGTGCTATCTTGGCTCACTGCAACCTCCACCTCCTGGATTCAAGCAATTCTCCTGCCTCAGCCTCTCGAGTAGCTGGGACTATAGGTGCATGCCATCACGCCCTGCTGATTTTTGTATTTTTAGTAGAGACAGGGTTTTGCCATGTTGGCCAGGCTAGTCTCGAACTCCTGACCTCAGGTGATCCACCACCCTCGACCTCCCAAAGTGCTGGGATTACAGGCATGAGCCACCATGCCTGGCCCAATAATTCTTTATATTACATTCCATTTGTAGGCTTGGCACAGTGGCTCACGCCTGTAATCCCTGCACCTTGGGAGGCCAAGGTGGAAAGATTGTGCCAGGAGTTCAACAGGCTGAGCAACACAGTGAGACCTCTTTTCTGCTAGCAAAAACTTACAAAGTTTGCTGGGCATGGTGGTACATGCCTCCAGCTACTCAGGAGGCTGCGGTGTGTGGATCACTTGAGCCTTGGAATTCAAGACTGCACTGAACTGTGATCAGGCCACTGCACTCCAGCCTGGGAAACAGAGCTGTTGCTTGCCTGAAAAAGAAAAAAAGGGAAATGAATTCTATTTGTCATCTGACTAGGCCTGAGTGATACAGCTAATAGAACCAGGAATGGTCCCAGGAAATAACTGTCAAAGATGGGTCACAATCAGAGAACTGGAAAGCTTAACTACAAATATGCTTCAAAAATAATACAAATTATTTATTTAAATGATAAATGAGAATACGTTTCTTGCAACTACAGGGTCAATATTGCTGAAAATGACACAGAAAATGTAATTGTGTGTGTTGCGTAATTATAAGTTGAATTCACAGGCTTGCCAGTCTCTTACGTGAAAGTTAGGGAATGAGAACCTGAGACTTGGAATGGGGAAATCTGGGTGGACTCAGATGAAGCTGAGAATCCTGAACCGTTGAGTCATTCTGAGCTTCCTTTGCCAATGGAAGCAGCTTGCCTGTCATGTCTGAGAAGAATCTCTTTCCCTTGCTTAAGGACTCTGTGTTAAGATCACCCAAGGCAGTTGCCTTGCAAGGGATACCTTTTCTCCTCAAGACCTGTGGCTTGTGGCCGCTAGACTCTCAACTGACATCAGAACTCTAGGCACTTGAGTAGGGCACATACAAGATTTGCCCTGGGAAGATTTAGCTTCTATACCAAAAAAAAAAAAAAAAAAAAAAAAAAAGGCAAGATTTTGCTACATTACATTGTAGAAACCTGGAGAATATATGCATGAATAGATTCTTAGGGTGTTAGACCAAGGAAGGCAGAATAGAATTTAGCATCAAGTCAAATTTATTGATACAAGTGCACTGATCAGAGATTCTGGATTCAATGTGTTAATTTGTGCACGGGGAAAAGGCTCTACAGTTTACTTAGCTGCTTGAGTGGAACGGGGATTCAAAGGTGACCTGTATTTAAAGATATTGAGATGCCAGAACATCCTTGGTGTGTTGTAGGGGATGGGATAAAAAGGCTTAGGGAGATGTTGGAATCGATTTGTTATAGACAACTCGCACACTCACCCACCCAACCAACCACTACATTCTCCAAGGGGGCCCAGAGGACATTCCCTTCACTATGACATTGGGAAATTCATTAATGGGGGGACCGCTACTGTCCTTGAAGACTTGGTGGTGGCTCTCCTCTTTTGGCCACATATGAAGATAAGAGATGCTACCACTGAGATGGGCTCCTTAATCCACTGGGAATCATAGGATCCCAGAATAGCAGAGGCCAAGTGGTAGCATCCAACTGCCAAGGGCAGAGCAGGGCACATACATTGTAATGGGCAGTAAGATGGTGAGCATCACTGTGTTTTGACTCACAGGAATCTTGGCATTGGCTAGTTGTCACAGTGTCCCTAGGACTGAAAGAGATGGGCATCCTACTAAAATGCTGTATGCTCCATATAACAGGGAAAACTCCACATCTGGTGTCCAGAGCCTGTTTTGAATCACCACAGTGGAGAGCCAGAAGTTCTTGTCCCATTTTCAGACCTAGTCTTCTTTGAAAGGATGGCTGGGTCCCCTTAAAGAAGGATTCTTTACAAATGTATCCTATAAACCATCCTGTAAGCCCCTCCCCAGAGGGACCTCTGACCATTTACGAGAGTGAACCACCATAGGCCACAGTTAAAGTCGGGGCATACGGCGCTCAGGGCCCAAGTTCAGATCACAGAGCACACATCCTGTGGTTACTTCCCTGCTTCCTAAATAGAATAGTTGCACTTGGCAACCAGCAAAATCCCATCATCAGCTCTGTGACACAAAGTGGAAGCCCCTGGAACTTCCTTTCTGACCAGGAGGGTAAAATATCTGCTGCCAGTTTCCTCACAAATAATTGACAGAGAATTCATCTTGCCAACGGGAGAATTCAGTTTCTTAGAAGGCAGCACAGCCTAGTCTCATAGGAGGAAAGCACTTGCCCCCTTTTACATGCCTTTGGCCCTTTTCCTTTCAAAATAATAATGTGCCATTATTGTGCTAAGAGCATTTGATTGCTTTCTGATCCAGATCAACAAAAAATTGCACAGCAAGTCCTTGTTTAACACCGTGGATAGGTTCTTGGAAACTGACTTTAAGTGAGACAATGTATAACAAAACCAATTTTACTTAGGCTAATTAATACAGGCAAGAGGTTGAGTTCCTCTGGCATATTTGTGGTTATAAAAACATTACCAAACTTCTAAATAAAAACCCCAAAGACTTCTAATCATAAACATTAAAATGAATGTGAACATTTAAGAAAGATTAATAAGAACAAGGTAATTATTTACTCAGGGTAGCGAGGGGCTGAACCCTTTCTGAGCAGCTCAGTGCCCAAGGCAGGAACAGACCATGACCATCGCAGGGCGCACTCACACACACGCACAGTCACTCGCACCGGGACCGTGCAGACATGCCAGTTCCCTCACCGGTGCACATCTTCAGGCATCCCACACAGACATCAGGATAATGTGCAAACTTCACACAGACAGTGGTCCTGGCTGGAGGTGGTTTCCTTTTTTCTCATCAGTGTTGTAAAAAAAATCACGTTGAATGTGACAGCTTTATTCAACGACCTGCTATAGCTTTCCACCCGACTTATTCTCAAATTTCTCCCCTACTGGGGAGGGGTACAAGTCTCAGTTCATCTTGCCACGTCACATCCCTAATCTGTAGATTCGCTGATGCATTGACTCATTTGTTCTTCATCCAGCAAGCTCTCAGAAGGCTCACTCTACACCTGGCCTGTGTTGGACACTGGGGAGTAGCCGAGGAAGCCATGCTCTGTGTGCTCAAGAAGGTGGCCCAGGTAGGGTGGATAGGGAAGCAGTTTCCGTGCAATGAATGTTACTATTGAAGAGTATTCAGGGAAAAAGAGAGTCAAGGAAAGCTCCTAGACAAAGCACTTCCTAAATTAAATCTTAGAGAGCCCATAGCTGTTGGCCTGGAAGGACGATAGAGACGGGGAATCCACATGGAGGGAACAGTGTATGGGAAGACATGAGGACCAGAGAGAGGACAGCACAGTAAAGAACAGGAGCAAGCTCAGCACAGCTGCAGTGCTGTGTGGGGTGTGGAGACACTGGAGGGGAAGCCTGAGAGTTCAGTAAGAGCCAGACCACCAGTCTTTCCCAGCCAGCTGAGAAGCTTGGAAATAGTGCAACCTAGGCTTGGCCACGGTAGAGCAGGCCTGTATTGCTTTCTGACAGATGGACACTTCACAGGTGGAGGGGAAGGGGACAGCATATACCCACCAGGGGCCAGAGGATGAGCCTTTTGGAGAGTCCTTCTGGTTCTCCTTTCCTCTGTCTCACAGGTGGGAATGCAGTGGTGCAATCATAGCTCACTGGAGCCTTGAACTTCTAGACTGAAGCAATCCTCCCACCTTGGCCTCCCAAAGTGTTGGGATTACAGGCGTGAGCCACTGCACCTGGCCCTTCCTGGGGCTTCTATCCAAATGTAAGGTTTGTGCTGGGACCACCTGTAGGAAATTGCCACCTTGTGGGTAATGCAGGAATTACAGATCTAGAAATGACGGTGTTCCTTATTTCTCAATTCAGTATGTTATTTCCTAATAATTACAAGCCACAGTGCTGGAATAAGGAGCCGTCTATCAGGTGGAGAGAACAGAAATGCATACAGAAGTCACTGAATGTTCAGAGGTATGCCTGAAGCAATAGGTTGGTGAGGGAGGACAGTGAAAGCTTCAGAGATGACACCTGCACTGAGTCGGGTAAAAAGTGGTCTTTAGAGGCCATGTTCACTTTCCATCCTGCAGCACAGGATAGGAAAGGACTCATCACACAGCTCTTCAGGGCAGGGCTGGGGCAAGCACCCAAGTTTCTGGGTATCTCAGCCCCGAGCTCTTTCTTATATGTGGTTGGCCTTCAGTTTAAATGGATCCCACTCCTGGTGCTCTAGAAATGGCTTTTGCAGAATCTGATCTTCTGCTCCTGACTGTTTCCAGGCCCTGTCATGGTAATTGGTCACAGCCAGCTTTCTGATGCAGTAATCTCTTCCTTTGTGATCTGCATTCTGTCTATGTGAAACTGTAAAACACTAAAACTCTCCCTAGGGTGAATACTGTGCTGAAGCCAGGATCTTGTCCTCCCTGGGAAGAAGAAACAAGGTGTGTCCCAATAGCATTTATCCTCAGGGACTAGCATAGTCCTTGGTACGTAGGTACTTTGTAAATATTTGTGATATGAATGAATGAGTGAAGACAGGAGAGGTGGGTAGGCCTGAGAGGTTAGACCCAGCTCTCCTGTGGGCTTATCCAGAGTTGAGTCTTCTCTGGAATAGTCTGGAAAGATTAGTTGGGGACAGATTACAAAGGTCGCTGAATGCCCAGCTAAAAAGATTGGCTTACTTCTACTAGCAGAGGGGAAGCAAACCTGTTAGAGAACAGGGAAGGAGCAGGATCAGAATACAGGTTGGTTTCATTGCTTGTCAAAGAGAGAAAAATAGTCCCAAGTCAAAACTCATATCTGTCCCAGAAAGCCATTGATATTACTTTGTGAACCCAAAAATATCGGAGACAGGTTTCAATCAATTTGGAAAGTTTATTTTGCCAGGGTTAAGGACACACCTGTGACACAGCCTCAGGAGGTGCTGACAACATGTGCCCAAGGTGGTCGGGGCACAGCTTGCTTTTATACACTTTAGGGAGAGATGAGACATCAATGAATACGTGTAAGAAGTACATTGGTTCTGTCTGGTGTGGTGGGACAACCCGAAGTGGGGGCTTCTAGGTCATAGGTAGATAAGAGACAATGGTTGCATTCTTTTGAGTCTCTGATTAGCCTTTCCCTGAATACACAGTTTACGTGTGAGAGGAAGGTAGAGGAATAGTCACTTATCCATTAGTCTGGCTCAGTGAATCTGCACTTTTACATAAACAATAGGGCAGAGGAAGCAATGAGATGTGCATTTGTCTCAGGTGAACAAAGGGATAACTTTGAGTTCTGCCTGTCCTTTGTATGGCACGTGTGAAGATAAGCCATCAATTTATATAGCCAAGGTGAAATTCAACAGAACCATTTAAGGTAAAGACCTTGAGGCCCACAAAGAATTTCCTTGTGGGTAAATTATGTAGAAAGGTATGTAGCTCTTTTTTTTTTTTTAATTGAAACTTTGTAGCTACCTTATTTAGAAATAAAATGGGAAGTAGGTTTGCCTGACTTAGTTCCCAGCTTGACTTTCCCCTTTAGCTTAGTGAGGGTCCAAGATTGATTTTCCATTCACATCTTAATGAAGAAATTGCACTAGGTCTTCTAGATATCTGAGTTCTTTTGTTTCTAATTTCTAGTTCTAGTTTGGTTTCTATTTCTAGTTTCTAGTTTCTATTGCTAGTTCTTAATTTAATAATTAAGCCATGTCTCTAGAGAATAACTAGAAGCTGGCCTGTAATAAGCTTACAAACACTCAGGAAACAAGCACAACCTTTGTGATACACTGTTGAATTTCCTTCTGTGACATCACTCAGGCTGTGAACCCTACTACATACAGGGCCCCAGTACAGTAACTCTTCCTAACCTGGATCTGGTGTAGTCAGTAATCTCTTTCCTCACTCTCTGCCAACTGCAGCACCATTGCATAACTCCTGGAAAAAAGTCTGTAGTGGAGTGCTATAGGGCTCTGTTCTATTAAATGTTTTTATTGGTAACCTAGATGAACTCAGAGAGAGTATTCAAATGCCCCCAAAGATATTAATATACATTGGATAGGAAAAACAATATTCAAAAAGGCTTGTGTAGCTTAGCATGGTGAAGAGGAATCAAATGTTGAAATGTTCTGGGGATACATGTCAAGTTCTGTGTTTGAGTTCAATGCAAAAATGAGAAAGCCCAAGAGAAGGGAAATGAAATCTATCATGCTGGTTTCAAAAGGATCCAAGTCTGGAGCATGGCAGCCCCTCAGAAGTGAGTCTTTACTACTATAAACCAATATTCCAGAATTTTGCATTTTAAAACCAATGTCCAGAATTTAAGCATTTTAAAACCAATGTCTTAGCTTTTTTTCCCCCACTTTAAGGTGGCTGCCTTTCCAATGTCCCCAGAATGGTTGGTGACTACTCAATAATGATTCTTCCTTAATGATATGAAGAGAGGAATTGTAAAATTGTGAGAAAACTTGCCATGATCATCCAAGAATTTAAAATATCCATTTGAAGTCTGGGAAATGGAGCCAGGAAGCACATTGCGGATGGGCACTCCTGGAAGTGATAGCATCTCTGCGTACCTAGAAAGAGAAGAGCTTTGCAATTATTTTCTACGAACCATCTGACAGAGATGTACCAAGAACTGCTTCTTTCAGTGAAGGAGACAGCCTGGTTTCAGAGGAAATGCATTTACAGTGTTTCTTTGCTTTTAGACATCCAGCAAAAGAGGTATGTTGTACTCAATCTTTGTATTTCTCTTTCTCTTTTGTTTTTCTGTCATCATTTTCATTTTGAGAATAAGTATGTATGGAGCCTCCCCTGTATCCCAAACATCATGCTGAATCAGATCTAGCTGTGGCTTCCAAGCCACTCTGGCCTAGAAGGGTGCTGTGACTTTGTGACTGTGTGCTCAATACCTGGCACATAGTCGGCTCCCAATGATAGCCAATGTTCACTGAGTGCTTACTGTCTGTCAGGCACCCTGCTAAGTATTCTATGTCTACTAGCTCATTTCAGGCCCACTGTCCATAAGGTAGGTATAGCTTATCTTAGATACAACTGAGGCTCAGAGAGGTGAACAATGAAACTTGCCTGAGGTTACACAGCTGATAAATGATGGAGTTGGCCCTCAAGTCCACACTTGGAACCACTGCACCTATTTCTCCATAAGTGTGTGTTAAATGAACAAAGAAACATATGACATAAAAGGATGTAGGTCAAGCCCAGACAGAAGATTGCATCATGGCAATCAGAAGATACTTCATGGCAGATTCTGCTTGAGGCAGGACTTGATGAACAAGAGCCATGCCAATCAGTAGAGGTGGGAGGAGCCGCTCCAGGCAGGAGTGAAGAGGTCAGGGTTGGCAAACACAAATGGCCTGAGTTTGTCAGTTATGGTGTCTGTTCACTGCCTCCATGACTCTCCCACTCCACCATGGCTGATTCGATCTGGGGTGTTATGGACCAAACCGTGTCTCCCTCCCGAATTCCTGTGTTGAAGCCCTAACTCCCAGTGCTTTAGAATGTAACTGTATTTGGAGATAGGACATTTATAGAGGTAATTACATCAAAATGAAGCTTTATCCTTAAAATAAAGGATGGACCACGTGGTGCTTGCAAGTCCTCTACATTCTGTGCTATGTCTGCTATGGTAACACCAGCTGCTAGAACAAATAAGCCCCACTCTTCACCAGCTTATTACAATAGAACTTTGCTTCTTGCTCATGCACTAGTCTGTGAGAGGACAGCCTGTGTAGAAGACAGTTTTGTCTGCATGGTGATTCATGGACCCAGATGCCTTCCATCCTGTGATTCTATATCCTTTAGAGCCTTAGAGTCCAGCCAACAGATGGGGAAGGAGAAGGTGGGAAGGACATGCTTGTTCCTTGGCCATCTTGGCGTAGAAGTGACACACATCACTTTGGCTCACACTCCATGGGTGAGACCTAGTCCATGTCTGTCCCTAGATGCCAGGGAGGCTTGGGAGTATGGCCAGGGATGAAAATATCCTTACTTTATGGAAAGGGAGCAGGAACACCTGGTGGACAGCTAACGGGTCCACCATGTGGTTGGAATTCAGTTCTGAACTTGTCTCCAGCCTCTTCTCCCTACAAATGGGCTGCCTTGTTTCCAAGAGAATCTAGAAGCCAGTGCTCCTAGTGTATTGCCTTAAGGCAGAGTCCTAGTTTATTGCCTGTAATAATTTTTACACCTGACCAAAGGGGCCATGGCTGTTAGGCAATGCTCCGACAGCTCAGGGGGATGGTGCCCACAGCAGGAGCTTGAAAGGGCCAGCAAGAGCCCAGGAGAGAGGAAATAGGAGTGTAAGTCCTACGTCTGCAGCATGAGAAGGGGAGCTGAATAGTCAGCAGTGTTCTGGAATGAGGAAGCAGGCTGCCTGCTTGCTTTCATTTCTTAGGTAAATATTTGCTAGAAGTTTGCCTTTTCTCTGAGTTTTTCGGTGCTGTGACGAGAACTGGGCAGAACATAAGCTCATCAGAAGCAGTGACATCCAAGAGCCCTGAGAAACCCGAAGAACAATTGAGAGAAGTCTCCTTTGCCAACACGTTGCCCACTAGGGCTGCACGTGGTACCCCCACTCCAAGATGCTTCCCAAAAACACCAGGTAAGCTTTAAGAGGCAGATCTGAGACAAGTCATGCTGGATAGCTGCATGTTCCTAGTAAGTGTCTTCTTTGATGCTGGTGATTAATGAAAACCGGGAGAAAGGCATGTTTTAGCTAATTCATAGACAGGTTGGCATGGAGGAAATAACATAGATATGTTACTTGGTCAGTGAATAGATTTCCTTTCATCTTCAGTTCAGAGACAGAGTGGAGTGGGCAGTGCCCAGATGTCAACACATAGGGGGCCTGGGTTTAAATCCTGGAGTTTCCTCATCTCTGAATCAGGTATGATACCCCCTGCCTTACCTAAACCACAGCTTTGTGAAGATCATATGAGAACAAGAATGTGAAAGGATTCGAGATCCGTAAAGTCCTGCCCTAATGGCAGGAATTAAGAATTCTTATTCTAACCTTCAAATGTTTTAGATCCAAGAACTGAAAGCCTACTCCAAAATATAACAAAAAATGCAACCATCACCTTCTGGCGTCACAGTATCTGTTTAGAACTGTGGAGGATCAAAGAGGGAAATGAGCCATGAAAACACCAACAAGAATAATAAGAGTCACTTGGGAAAGGAGATACCCGGAATCCCACCCACGGGAAGAGGGAGGGAGCCTGAGTGCAGTGAATGGAAAAGACCTGAGGGCGGAAACAGACCAGAGGGACGGCTTGTAGGACTGGTGGACAGGGAGCACAGGAGGCAGCCAGAGGTAGGCAAAGACTGGAACTGGAAGGTCTGAGAGCATTATTCCTTTTCCCCCTCTCTCCAGCTGGCCCCTTGGGCTTGGAGAAGATAAAGGCTAAGAGGACAATTTTTAGGAAGATCCCTCTGGTCACAGGATGGAAAATGGGTAGGAGGTAGGAGCCCGGACAGGAGGCTACTGAGATAGTCCAGACAAAGGGGACAGTGGCCAAGACAAATGTGGTGGCTTTTGGGGTGGAGAGATGTGTCTGGATTTGGCAGGGATTGGAGAGGAAGGAGTAGAGGATGACTTTGGGTGCCTGACTTGGATGAATGGGTCTGGGGTGGTTCCATTCCTGAGATGAGGATGCCAGGGGAGGAGCAGGAAGTTGGGGTGTTCAGATGGGACATGTTGGACTGGGGTGTTCAGATGGGACGTGTTGGACTGGGGTGCCCATGGGACATCCAGAGACAGATAACCAGGAGGCTGACAATTGGCCCTGTGGTCTGGAATTAGAGGGAAAGTCCAGGATGGACCCAGAGAATGTGGCCTACCCTTTGGTGCCAGCTGTGCCCCTTGGACCCTTGACGTTCCTTTGAAGTCAGCACCATGCCCCTGAGAGCTTCTCCCCATCCCTCTCAGGGCCCCCTCTCCATCACGGTCTTCTTCCTGGGTATGGCTCAGCTAGTCAGGGCCCTTCTCACAGGGCAGGACCCAGCCTGAGCATGTAATTCCGATTTGTCTACCAGTGAGGGGTGGGGAAGGGGTGTCGCTGTCCCCACTAAGGACCCCAGAAACCTTTATCAATGTTTTAATGTCATTGTAGTGCCTGAATATGTTTCCTCTTTGGAAAATATAAGAAGGGTTCAAACTCTAGCTCTGCCAGCCTCTAGCTAAGTGACTTTGGGCTTTTAGTTAACCTCTCTAAAGCCTCAGTTTTCTCATCCATGAAGCGGGAATACTAGTACATGTTACACAGCTTGTGAAGGGTTAAGTGAGACAATAACTATAAGAACCTTATCCAAATGCCCAGGACACAGCTCACATTCAACACACAATGGCTATTATTATTGTTACTTTTGTTAAGTGAAAAGAAATGAAAATGAGTATGGCTTTATTAGACAGTTAAGAAAGGAAGGAGGTAGAGAAGAAAAGTTTTTGTCTTCTTCAACCACCAATTTTTTTGGTAGTAGCATTCTCACCCAAAACTTTTCAGACATGCATGAAAACACCCCCATGTTTTCTAAAGCAGAGCACCAGCCAGAGCTGACAATTCCTAGCCATACAGCAAGGTCAAAATGAATGGAGAAGTCAAGGCAAAGACAAAGAGAACAAAGATTTGAACATACAGAGAAGAAAGAGAGAGGCTCCGGGATAAAGTGAAATAAAAACAGGGTGTTTATGTGTGGGCTTGATTGCAGAACTTTTCCCTGATTCTCAGAAGGTCATAGAAAGTGGCAGACACAGAGACAAGCCAACACAGAGAGAGAGAAAGGCAGGGAGCTACATGTGATGCTCTGAGGGGCTGTCAAAGGCAAGCCTGCAGGGGAAAAGGAGAAACTGGGAAACAATCAGAAAGACAGTCAGCAAGCTTATGTGGGTTTATGGTAGTCATGGACTTCCTCTTATTTTATTTTAAAAATTTAAGTTTTTTATTATGGAAATGTACAAACCCATACAAAAGAAAAGAGAATAGTATCATGAACCGCCAGCTTCAACAACTGTCAACACATGGCCAATCTTGTTGCATTGATACTCCCCCATCCCCTCCTCCTCTCCTAGGCAGCCTATTATTTCATCATGAATTTCATTTGGTGTTTTTGTTTGAGACAGAGTCTCACTCTGTCACCCAGGCTAGAGTGCAGTGGCACCATCTCGACTAACTGTAGCCTTGGTCTCCCTGGCCCAGGTGATCCCCCCAGCTCAGCCTCCTGAATAGCTGGGACCATAGACATGCACCTCTAAGCCCAGCTAAGCTTTTTATTTTTTGTAGAGATGGGGGTCTCCCTATGTTTCCCTGGTTGGTCTCAAACTCTTGGGCTCAAGTGATCCTCCTCTATCAGCCTCCCAAAGTGCTGGGATTATAGGCTTGAGCCACCATGCCCTGCCTGGATTTCATTTTGAAAAGAATTCTGCTTTCTCCATGGAATTCTTAAAGTGGTGTACAAGTGATCTTGAGAAATTTGTTCTCAAACCTCCACAAGCCCCTGCCATTCTCTTGTTTTGATTCTGAGAGAGCCCAGACTCCCCTGGCCATAGGAGCTGAAAATTACATTGAAATCAGAACTTGGCAGTCAGAGAGTTCTTTTATGATCATCCAGATTGTTAGCATTCAATGCCTACTTGCTAGCTGTGTAAGTTGGACAATATTCTAGATCTTTCAGTGCCTCAGTTTCCTCATCTGTGAAATAGAGTAATAATGTACCTTTCCCATAGGGCTGTTGTGAGGATGAAACGAGGTGGTAAACATACTAAATGTTTAAAACAAAGCTTTGGCACATAGTAGACCCTTGAGGGATGTTAGCTTTCCCTTAACCCGTTTAGGAAACATGAGTGAGTGCCAACTGTTGCCAGAGGTATGGGCAGGAGCTGGGCACAGGGAGCTGAATGAGAAGGGCTTCTGCCCTCGAAGAGCTCCCCATTCAGTGGGGGACACAGACCTATGAAAAGTTAGCTCCAAAGAGTGGACTGGTGGCTGTGACGCTGGGCTGTGTCCCAAGCAGTCCATCCCATCCCCTCAATTCAGAAGTGAGCAAACAGAGACCTAGGGGTCCCCTGAGCCTAAGGAGCCACAGTGGTTAGCAGCAGAGCTGGGATGGGCTCAAAGTGGATTTTCCTGACTGGGCCTCTTCACATGAAGGCTTCAAAGGAGGTCAGTGGCTCAGGAGGGCACGTGGCCTATGCTGGGCAAAGGTGCTGGGCTTTGGGTCAGTCTTCCTGCAGTAGGGAAGGGTAAGATTGGTCATGGGGCCAGGCGTGGGCAGCCGTTCTGGTTACTGGTTAACCAGGTGGGGACTGCAATTCACTGCACGGTCAGGGGCCCAAAGGTAGTGGAGTCCTTGGCACTTTCCACCCTAGCAGAAGGCCAGGGATGCCAGCCTGGCTGAGCACAGCCATGCATAGCACTGGACTAGGGCTGGGGGATGGAAGGCAGAGCCTGTGGGGAATGGGAGAGGTTGCCAGGGCTTACCAGATGCTCTGGGGACAGAGAAGCAGACAGGGTCCAGGCTCCGAGGAGGTAGAAACGCAACCAGTGACAGTCCCCTTTCAGTTCTGTGAAAGGAAAAACACCTTTCTTTTGTCAGAGTTGTCCAAAAGCGGGGAAAAGACTGAGAATAAGTACAAGTGATCTGATACAGAAGTTTGTTCTCAAACCTCCACAAGCCCCTGCCATTCTCTTGTCTTGATTCTGAGTAGTTGAATAGAACTACTCTTTGTGCACGAGTCTGGGCACTCGACTCTCATTGTATCTCATCCACACAGAGCCCTGGAAGGGGGACACTGGATCCATTTTCAGGACGAGAAGAGTAAGACCCAAAGAGGGGCATGGCTCGCCCACAGTCACACAACTGGCGCGTGGTGGAGCTGGGACTCACTCTCATGGTCTTCCTGGCTCCAAAGCCCACACTTTTCCACTGATCCTGGCTGACTCAGCAAGATGGCAGGGTTGGCCTGGGAGGTACAGGGTTCCTACCCTTGAAAGTGCCCAAATGGAGCTTCAGGGCTGCCCTGTGGGGAGGGAGAGTGGCAGAGAGTGCAGAGGCATTCACACTTCCCATGGGTGGATGCTAGTCTGTGATTCCACTACTTGGAGTGGATGAGGGGCCAGGAGGCAGCTCAGCCATATGCAGGCCAAGTACACCCACTGCAGGGTGTGTGTCTCCCTGGCACCCGCCCTTCCTGCATTCTTTCCTTCCTTCCTTCACTCACTTATTCATTCAGCAAGCACTTACTTGGATTTATTATGTACCTTGCCTGAAGTCTAGAAGCTCAGGGTAGGGGTTGGGGAAGGGACAGTTGGAATTCACAGTTGAATAAAACGTGTTTCTAGCTCTTGAAAAGTTCATAACTGGAAAGTGAGAGATGAGACGTGAAAAATAGCATGAAGAAGATTTGATGAGTGCTAGAGAGGACCCTCAGCTAAGTTCAGTGGGGCTGGGGGAGGAGAAGTGGGAGGGAGGAGGGAATGACTTTGGGTCAGGGAGGAGCGAGGAGGAGGGCCCAGAGAGGCAATAAGGTCTGAGCTAAAGTTTCCACCTGACCTCATTTGCTGTTTACACATCTGAGCAGGTCGCAGTGTTCAGGATCCTACAGTGTGAAGACACATATTTGCAGAATGCATCAGAGGCCTTCATGGACAGATGGCCCCCTAGCAATCATCTGATAGTCAAGTTTGTGTTTTTTCCAAACACTTGGTTGCAACCCATTAGTGGACTGTAAAATCAATTTAGTGTTTATGACCAGCGTTGTACAAAATGGAATGGGACAGAGTACAAATGACTTGAACCAAATTAGGACTACCAAAGGGCACTGAGCATAGTAAGGGTATTGTTTTGTGAAAATTTATTAAACTTGCATGCACAGAAGTTTGTTAAACATGCATGTATGCACACACACATCTCAACTGGGTCATAGTTGTAACTATGAGTAGTGTGTTATATATGTAACACATACAACTGTGACTTGTAGTTAAAAAATGTTGTATGGGCCAATGTCCTCATTTTACAAAGTAGAGAAAAAGGATTTATGCAATGCAGAGCGTAGGGAGAAGAGCATGGGGTGGGGCACTGGCTTTCTCCTGAGTTCTTTTATTTAACCTTGTTGTCTTTCCTCTAAAGCATAGTTAATATTGACCTTGGTCCTAGAAACTCTGACTTCTTCGTTATTCTAGGAAATGCCAGAGCCAAGATCACTTGTGCCCAGTGCTATACTGGGAAATGTATCATAACTGGATCTTGAAAAAGTATGCATATGTGTATATAAACTTATTATAAATTATACTGATATAATACATTTTACATAATTGACAAATAAAAAACATACAATATCTTTATTGCAAATTCCATTCAGCCAATTAATTCTCATAGAATGCTTTCCTTAATTTGAATTCATCTGTAGCCAAGCTATGATTGCAGTTGATGAGTGAACATAGTTTCAACGTGATTATTGGTTGATATTTTTATTTATATTAATGAGTAAGACAAATGGGAAAGAACAAAGACTAGATGTAAGTCAGGACTTCTTTGCTGATTGTCAGGAGTTACTTTGCTGAGTGGGGTAAACGTTTTTGAATTCTGGAAGAATATTTTCTCAATTATTTCTGCTATGCACTCTGCAATAGCTACAAACATATGTTTTAAAATCTGCAGTATTAACATTTTCTCTGTCACTTTACAGGCAATCTACAAAACAATAATCAAGCCCTTATTTGTAGTGTTTGCCTATTGCCATGATATAAACATTCCCACTGTGGCTGATGTCAAGCGAGGTGATATCACTGCATATGGAGTTGGAAAGCGATGCACAACAGCACATCATAACAGTGTTTACATTATACAGATGTAATAAGAGCATATCCCAAGAGCATAGATGGTAGTAAAAGGTAGCAAAACAATTGGAAAGTGATGAGTTTTGTTGTTTAGAGACAGGGTCTCACTGTGTTGCCCAGGCTAGTGTCAAACTCCTGGGCTCAAGAAATCGTCCTGCCTCAGCCTCCTGAGTATCTGGGACTATCAGTGCCCACCACTGTGCCCAGCTTGAAGAGATGAGTTTTGAGTTTTTCATCTTTGTTTATAATATAACTTATTTACTTATAGGTTTATATAACTTAATTTTTAAAAACAATGGTGGTGCTTCACAACTGGCTTGCAGAATTCCTTACGGTATGACAATTGGTTCTTCCCATTTGGCACAAGCCAGCCTCAGCACCTCTACATCTACCTCAGACTTCTAAGGCAGGATTCTGGGGAATGAACAAGGGGATTCATGGGATTCACAAAAGCAGGGCAGGGCTGGTGCAGAATCAGACATCCCAAAGTACACATGGCTGCATTGCGGAAGGTATCACATGGATGCACACTCACATGCACTCTACACACACCCCTTCCTCCTTCCCTAACCCACTCTGCACTGAGAAGTGGGAACCATTTCTTCTGTGCCCACAAGGTGGTCAGTGCCCTGCTCAATGAGCACAAACAGGTACCTCAAAAGTCTTGGGCAACTGATGCTTCTGATCTCTGCTCTTCTCTGGGCCTCAGTTCCCTGGGAGAGAGTTCCATGGAATTAATCACCATTCCCTGAGCCACTTGCCAGGCACTGGACTGGTCTCTGAGGACAGAGGTGAGTTGGCCACAGCCTGGAAAACCAGGGAACTCTGGAGCTCCAAGAAACCACCTGAGTGAGCCAAGGACTGGGGCAGAGGAGGGGGAGGTGAAGGGGAGCCTGACTCCCACACTTGCTTCCTCTTGGGTAAATCATCACACCTTGCCTGGCTTCAGTTCCTCATTTTAAAAAAGGGCTGATACAACCTACCTCATAAGATTCTAGTAAAGGTTGAGTTAGGTAATATAAAATAGCAGAGTGCCTGGGACATAGGGACACAATAAAGTGACATCAATCAATGAAAACTACTATCATAGGTTTAACTTACTACTACAGCGTGATCATGTTAGGACCAAAAAAAGCAGAAGGATGTGGGAAACCCCCCCCCCCGCTACAGATGATCAGTGGCACATGTTGAAGAATGGAGGGAGGAATAGAGATAACTGTGTTCTAGAAGCAGCACATAGGTGTATGTCGCTCTTCAGATTGGCCCTCATTTTATTTATCATTTAAAATAAAAATTTAATTGACATTGTAATTCTACATATTTATGGAATACAATTTGATGTCTTGGTATATGCGTATGCTGTACAATGATCAAATCTGGATAGTTAGTATACCTATTGTCTTATACATTTATCATTTATTTATGTCGAGAACATTAAAAACCTCTGCTTCAGCTATTTTGTAGTATGCAATACCTTACTGCTAACTATAGTTACCCTACTGTGCAATAGAACACCAGAATTTATTAATCTTATTTAATTATCACTTTGTAACCATTCACCAACTTCTCCCCGTTCTTCCTTCTCCCATTCCCTCCTGGTTTCTGGCAACTACTGTTCTACTTCCGTATCACCTTTTTAAAAGATTCTGCATGTAAGTAAGATCATTTGGTATTTGTTTTTCTGTGTCTGGCTTATTTCACTTAACATAATGTCCTCTGGGCTCATGCATGTTGTTGCAAATGATAGGATTTCATTCTTTTTTATGGCTAAATAGTATTCCACTGTGTATGTACCACAATTTCTTTATCCATTCATTTGTTGTTGAACACATGGGTTGATTTTGTACCTTGGCTATTGTGAATAGTGCTGTGGTAAACATGGGAGTGCAAATACCTCTTTGATATACTGATTTCATTTTCTTTGGATAAATAGCCATACTGGGGATTGCTGGATTATATGGTCGTTCTAGTTTCAATTTTTTTGAGGAACTTCTATGCTATTTTCCATAATGGCTGTACTAATTTACATCCCCACCAAAAGTGTGTTCTAATTTACATTTTCTTTGGATAAATACCCATACTGGGGATTGCTGGATTGTATGGTAGTTCTAGTTTCAACTTTTTTGAGGAACTTCTATACTGTTTTCCATAATGGCTGTACTAATTTACATCCCCACCAAAAGTAAATGTTCCCTTTTCTTCACATTCTCACCAACACTTGTTTTGCTTTGTCTTTTTGAATAGCCATTCTAACCGTAGTGAGGTAGTATCTCATTGTGGTTTTGATTTGCGTTTCCCTAATGATTAGTGATGTTGAAATTTTTCATGTTGGCCATTTGCATGTCTTCTTTTGAGAAACGGCTATTAAGGTCTTTAGCCCATTTTTTAGTTGGGTTAAATAACTAGTAGTGCTGTTGAGTTGTTTAAGTTGCTTATATATTCTGGATATTAACTCCTTGTCAGATAGTTTGCAAATCTTTTATCCCATTCTGTAGGTTGTCTTGTCACTCTGTCAGTCATTTCCTTCACTGCACAAAACCTTTTTAGTTTGGTGTAATCCCGTTTCTCATTTTTGCTTTTGTTGCCTGTGCTTTTGAGGGTTTATTTTAAAAATCCTTGCCCAGCCTGATTTCATCAAGCATTTCCCTGATGTTCTAGTAGTTTCATAGTTTTAGGTTTTCCATTTAAGTCTTTAATCCATTTTGATTTGATTTTTGTATGTGGTGAGAGGTAGCAGGGGTGTCTATTCTCATTTCTCTGCATGTGGATATCCAATGTTTCCAGCCCTGTTTATTGAAGAGAGTATTCTTTCCCCAATGTGTGTTCATGGCACTTTTGTGAAAAATCAGTTAGTTGTAGATTCATGAATTAATTTCTGGGCTGTCTGTTCTGTGCCATTGTTCTACATGCCTGTTTTTATGCCAACACCATGTTGTTTTGGTTACTGTAGCTTTGTATTAGTAGTATATTTTAAAGTCAAATACTGTGATGACTCCAGGTTTATTTAGGATTGCTTTGGCTATTTGGAGATTTTTGTGATTCCATATACATATTAAAATTGCTTTTTACATTTCTGTGAAGAATATTATTGGTGTTTTGATAAGGATTACATTAAATCTATAGATTGCTTTGGGTATTTTATAGCTATTTTAACAACATTAATTCTTTCAATTTATGAACATAGAACATCTTTCTATTTATTTGTGTCCTCTTTAATTTCTTTTATCAATACTTTAGTTTCCAGTGTAGAGATCTTTCACCTCATTGGTGAAGTTTATTCCTAGGGTTTTTTGCTTTTTGTTTTTTCTCTCTCTTTCTTTCTTTTTTCCTTCCTTCCTTCCTTCCTGCTTCCTTCCTTTCTTCCCTTCCTGCCTCCCTCCCTTCCTTCCTTCCTTTCTTGTATAGCAGTGATATTTATTTTTACATTTTGATTTTGCCTCCTGACACTTTATTGAATTCATTTATTAGTTCTAATAGTTTTTTGTCAAGTCTTTAAGATTTTCTAGATATAAGATTATGTCATCTGCAAATAGGAACAATTTGACTTCCTCCTTTCTAATATGAGTACTCCTGCTCACTTTTGGTGTCTGTTTGCATGAAATATCTTTTTCCATTCCTTTACTTTCAGTCTATGCTTGTCTACCAGTGAGGCTCATCTCTTATAGGCAGCATATAGTTGAGTCTTGTTTTTAAATCCATTCAAGAGCTTACTTTAAACTGGATAATTTAATCCATTTATATTCACAGTTATTATTGATAAGTAGGATGTACTCCTGCCATTTGATTGTTTTCTGGCTGTTTTGTAGATTCTTTTTTCCTTTCTTCCTCTCTTACTGTTTACCTTTGGTTCAGTGGTTTTCTGTGGTATTAAGCTTCATTTACTTTCTTTTTCTTGTTTGTGTGTCTGTTTTAATTTTCTTTTTTTTTTTTTGTAGTTATTGCGACGCTAACGCAGAGTCTTGTAGTTATAATAGACAACTTTAAGCTGATAATAATTTAACTTTGGTTGCATAAAAATACTCCATACTATTTTTTCTCCTTCCACAATTTATATTTTCATTGCCTTAATTTACATCTTTACTGCATGTTCCTTAGCCACTAATTGTAGCTCTTATTGACCATTTGATTTTTACTTTTCATACTAAAGAAATGAAAGATTTACATAGCACCATTATAACACTGGGGTAGTATCAGTTTGATTATGAATGTACCACTACTGGTTATTGATTTTTAGCTTCCAGTTGTAGCACTCCTTTAAGCATTTCTTGTAAGGCTGGTCTAGTGGTAATAAATTCCGCCAGTTTTTGCTTATCTGGGAAGGTCTTTATTTCTCTTTCATTTCTGAAAGATGATAGTTTTGCTAGATATAGTGTTCTTGGTTAACAGTGGTTTTGTTTTGTTTTCAGCACTTTGACTATGTCATCCCATTCTCTCCTTACCTGCAGGGTTTCTGCTGAGAAATCTGCAGTCTAATGGCGATTCCCTTATATGTGACGTTATGCTTTTGTCTTAAAGCTTTTGGAATTATTTCTTTGTCTTTGATTTTTGGCCATTTGATTATAATGTGCCTCAGAGAGGATCTTTTCGGGTTGAATCTAATTGGGGATCTTTGTGCTTCCTGGTTCTAAATGTCCATGTCTCTCCCAAAACTTGTAAACATTTCAGCTATTATTTTGTCAAATAGGTTTTCTGTGCCTTTGTTTATCTCTTATCCATCTGACATTTCTATAGTACAGATATTTGTTTGCTTAATGATTTCCCTTAAGTCTCATAGACTTTCTTCATTCCTTTTTTTAGGTTCAGAAATGTATATATTTTTTACTTACAAATATTCATCTGACCAAAATTCAGCATAACCTTTATTGAACACTTAACAATTGTTTTGTATTTAAAATAACATTTCATTCAAACTTTATATAGTTTAGTAAGGTTTTTATACAGCAAGCAATGCTTAAAACCTGCAAAATCTGTAGAAAAGAGATTTTCACACAAAATAAGAAAAGTAAAATGTGACGTATCCCTCATACACACATACACATTCATTCTGGCCCATGTACATGCACGTGCGCGTACACACACACACACACGCACCTGTGTGTTCACACAGACATATTCATTCTCACTCACAAAGTGAATATGTCTGCAGCATAGGCAAAAGACTGTAGGTCCAAAGGAACATGATTGATTGTTCTGATAAAGAGTCCATGTAGCTAAGAAAAAACTAAAACAAAACACAGTAATCTTCTGAGGAAATTACTACTTCAAAAAAATGTTCTCAAGGTGAATTTGAGATCTAAGCCTACTAAATTACTTTTGCACAACGGCTCCCTGCAGTCCAAGGCAACTTGTGCAAATAGAAGGAATCAAATGAAACTAGTTTCTGTACTTTCTTAAACAAGGATGTAGGATGCTCACAGGTGCCTAGGGGCACTCTCATCATGCCAGGTACTGCTGCAGGGCCATCTTTGCCTTGTCACAAAGGTCTGAATCTGGTGGCTGACTCAGTTTGTGTAGAATATCTATGATGCCCATGTCTCATAATTTATCCTGGCATTCTTGTGAACCTTCCTCTTCATTCCATAAGAGGTTTGATATACAAAACATCGCTGGAAGCTGCAGTTTGACATGTGAATGGTCCATGTAATATTTGATTTTCTGAAGGATATCATCATTGGTCATAATAGATTTTGCTGTTGTCTCATGTTCTATGTTGGCTAAGATGCACAGTATCTACTCTTTGACCTTAAAGTTAGGTTCCCCTTCCAGAATAAGGATGACAGCTTGCATAATTTGCTTTCCATGAGTACTCATTATTTTATTATATGAGGCCAGGTCAAGAGGAGATTTCTAAGAAGTCCCAGTGTCTTCATCAGCACATTAAAATCTGAGTCTGATAATAACCAGAACAGCTGTTCAGTACTCAAGCTTTGTAACATGTCTGCTTTTATTTTTTGTTCAGCCTGAAATGCCACATTCATTAAAGCCCAAATTCTGCTCACTCACAAAGCAGGATTTTCACTCTAGGTTAATCCACAAAGTAACTTTACAACTCCTGATTTTAAAATTGACTCTTTCCTTGGAGACAATTCAAGATTACATACCATGGAAGATGCTACTACTAGGATCTCATCTGGTGCATTTTGTAAAACCTTCATTAAAGGTTTTTACAGAGTGTGATCCTAGAAACTGTTTTGAAGCTGCTGCACAGATCTCGATAAACAGTGCATACATCTGACAGCAGGTAACTGCACCTTGACACTAGACTCAGACAAACCAGTCACAGTTCAATCCATCATATTTTCAGTCTCAAGGCTTTTCTTCTGAGTGTCTTCATCATTTGCTCCAAGAGAGTTGTAGAGATTGAATGCAGCCTGGCAGAGTTCATGAGCATGTTTTTTTGTTTTTTTGTTTTTTTGTTTTTGAGACGGAGTCTCGCTCTGTCACCCAGGCTGGAGTGCGGTGGCCAGATCTCGGCTCACTGCAAGCTCCACCTCCCGGGTTACGCCATTCTCCTGCCTCAGCCTCCCGAGTAGCTGGGACTACAGGCGCCGGCCACCTCGCCTGGCTAGTTTTTTTTTTTTTTAGTAGAGACGGGGTTTCACCGTGTTAGCCAGGATGGTCTCGATCTCCTGACCTCGTGATCCACCCGTCTCGGCCTCCCAAAGTGCTGGGATTACAGGCTTGAGCCACCGCGCCCGGCCTATGAGCATGTTTTAAATCATGATCAAGCCTTTTAATATCAGTGATGGCACTCAACGAGTTGGGATACTTGAAATAGTCAGCAAACATGGCAATGAGGTGATCAGTTATGCTAGCGATTCTCTACACCTCAATATCTGGTTCAGTCAGATAGGCAAGTGTCTCAGCTCCTTTAACTCTCTCCTCTAGTAATCTCTTCTTACTGCACATTTGAACCAAATAAGGCAATGTCCTTAATACAGTTGTTATCTGTCTGAATTGCTCCAACTGCACACGTTAAACATTTTGCTGAAGTAAACTGTATCTCAATATGCTTATCCCTCTGTAACATCTTCACAAAAATCTGTGATAACAATTCTCCATCAACCAAAACATTTACCAGGGTAAAACAGAAACATTTCAGTGCTTGCATTTGAACTTTGTAGAAGAGTGAGCTTAGTAGGTGAGCAATATTCTTAACTGCACCATGGCTAAATAAAATTGTTTGATGATCTGGCCCTTTACAGCAGTGTGAGACAATCCGACAGAGGTACTCCTGGATATAGTGGAACCTACTAAGCAGTGCCATGAGGTGCAGTGTCACTGTGGCATCTGTAAACAGTAGCTCCTTTGGAGTGACAGGACTGGAGAATTCTGGTAACTTTCATTCATGGTCCAAAAGGAAGCTCATGCAGATTGGGGTCTCCAACAGGCACACCATCTTGAGCCTTCCCGCTTGGCTGCTCTCATTCTTTTTTATTCTCATTTTCTTTTATTTTTATTCTCATTTTCTTTTCTGACTAGATTATTTCAAAAGATCTGTCTTAAAGTTTCAGAATTCTTTTTCCTCCTTCCTCTTGTTATCCTCCTTTTTTTCCTCTTCCTCCTTCTCCTGTGGTCTGTTGCCAGCCCCATTCTGCGTCCACTTCTTGTACTGTGGATATTGAGCACATCCTGAGTGCTCCTACAATCTGCGGCCATGTTGGTTGATGCCTTTACTCTGATCTAGTCCCAGTTGCTATCTTTCAAGGTCTTCTGGTAATTTCCATGTCCCTGATAGAGCCCCTTCTTGCTTTCTAATGTGGTTATGCATTTTCTCTCTCTCTTTCTTTCTCTCTCTCTCTCTCTTTCTCCTTCCCTTCCTTCCTTCCTCCCTCCCTCCCTTCTTTCTCTCTCTCTTTCTCTCTCTTTCTTTCTTTCTTTCTTTCTTTCTTTCTTTCTTTCTTTCTTTCTTTCCTTCTCCCTTCTTTCCTTCTCTATTTCTTTCCTGTCATTTTGAGGGTTTTGTATGGGATGGGGAGACTGGAATATATGCTCTGTTTACCTCCCTAAAAGCAGAAATCTGACTTTTACAGTTCTATCACATACCTGACAGTTTGGATCTCACCCAGCCCTCCCCACAACTTATCAGATATTTCAGATACATGGTTAGACATAACTGTGGAGTACTGGCATTTTAAAGACTTACTGGGGAATATGCCATGCTTGTGGAATCCCCACAGGAGTCCTCTTCTCTGAGATGTCTGAGAGAACAGTAGGTGCTGGCTAGGGAAAGAAGGTCAGCAGTTGGCTGGTGGATGCTGTAGGAGCTGGGAAAAGCATGAGTAAAAATGTGGACATATATGATACAGCGTGCTGTGGTGGCTTTGTGGAGATCAGAGCGGAAAGAACAAAGTGTGGTGGGAGTCCCAGAAAGAGGCATCTCTTTGAAGAGAAGCCATAACACTACTGCCATATGTTTTAGACATGAGACAATGACAATCCTGTCTCGCAGATAATGGGGGCTGGAGAGAACAGAGTCTGCAGCCTGTAGTCCAGTAGTCTCTCTCCTGGCCCAACAGCCCAGCAATGGCTCTGGTGTGAGCTGATGTTTCTTGACCTTGACCAATGCTAATTTCTTGTGAAGGATGCTTTAGTCTCAGGGCCCCTCACTCACACAGCGCCCTTCCAAGGCTCTGGGAGAGTGGGAAGAACCCTGATTAGGTGTTTACATGGTCATATGTCTCCCTTAAAATATGAAAAAGTAAGACATTTTATAGTATTACTTTAAAAGCATGCCAAAGTTATATGAGCTCTGAGCCCCACAGAACTGAATTCTGCCCCTAAATGAAGGACTTAGTTCCAGTTAGCAGAGAAGTTGGTTAATAATCAAGCTGGAGAAAAAAATATGAAAGATTATTCTACTTAGGGAAGACACACTACAGGTGAGCAGCCTTGGCTCTGAGAAAGTGAAGTTTAAAAAGATCAAATGGTCTTAGCGGATGGTCTTAGGCCAAACTTCTTGACGGTGATGTTCAAGGCTAAAGGATGAATGACAACAGCAATGACTGATGATATGTATGTGATGTTTTTGGCCATTTTGCAGGACCAGGCAGTTAAATGGCACCTGTACCAGCTCGGTGGACATGGAGCTCTTCCTTCATTACTCCCTCATCCCATCAGTAAGTAAAGGCAGGGGAAGGATGAGGAGGACAGGAAACGGCAGCTAGGCTGCTGCCAAACACAGACTCCCAAAGAGACCTGAATAGGTCAGAGGAGAGAGATCAGCTGAGTTTCCTTCTAAAACTTTTTATACTATGTACCAAAAATATGGCAGAAGAAGGCTTTGCGGGCCCAAGAATCAGGCTTCTGGACTTTTAGGAGAGTCAAACAGGCTTTTCCAATGAAGTAATGATGGCTCTGAGGTCAATTGGAAGATATAGTTAAGGATATTGCAGACAGAAGGGAAGGGCACATGCAAAGGCTCTGGGGAGAGAGGGAGAAGGCAGAGTGGGAAGAGCTGAGAAGTTCAGCCATGACTAGGGTGAAGAATTGAGGCAGAGAGGTCTGGGGAGGTGGGTGGGGCAGACCAGGCAGAGCCCTATGGGGCTCTGTGTTAAGTTTTGCCTTCATTCTAAGTACAGTAGGAAATAATGGAAGTGTTTCCAGCATGAAGGTGGCATGATCAGATTTATATTTTTAAATGATCCCTCTGGTTGCAATGTGGAGATTGAGTTGGAGGTGGGCAAGAGATGAGGCAGGAATACCAACTGGGAGACTTGCAGGGATCCAGGTGAGACGTGATTTTATCACATCCTAGATGATGATGTCAACTCCAGAAGTTCAGGAGGTGAAAACAATAGGAATTGTAATGGGCTGGATAGGAAGGTTAGGGAGAGGGGGAGGTTGAGGATGACTTAGGTTTCTAACTTGCACAACTGAAAGGATGATGGTAGCTGCCATTTACTCATTAAGGAACATTAGAAGAGATCCAGGTTTGGGGCAGATATAAGACATACTTGGCCAGGCACAGCAGTTCATGCTTGTAATCCCAGTACTTTGGGAGGCCAAAGCAGGCAGATCACTTGAGTCTAGGAGTTTGAGAACAGGATGGGCAACATGGCAAAACCTTCTCTCTACAAAAATTAGCAGGGGGTGGTGGCACGTGCCTGTGGTCCCAGCTACTCAGGAGGCTGAGATGGGAGGATCCCCTGAGCCTGGGAGTTTGAGGCTGCTGTCAGCCGTGATCGTGCTACTGCACTCCAGCCTGGGTGACAAAGTGAGACCCTGTCTCAAAAAAAAAGACGCAAACTGAAACTTTTGATAAAAGCTTTGAGAAGCTTTCAGTACATTAAAAAGAAATATCAACTGTGTAGTTGATTAAATAGTTTTGGAGCTCATGGACAAGGTCAGGGCTGCAGATTCAAATTTAAGTCTTCTGGGTATTTATTGTCATTAAAACAAGGACATGAGGCTAGGCGCAATGGCTCACACCTGTAATCCCAGTGCTTTGGGAGGCCACGGTGGGAGGATCACTTGAGGCCAGGACTTTGAGACTGGCCTGGGCGACATAAATGAGACCACCAGAGAAGATTAGGTAAGATAAGTGGCCCTTGGACTGAACTATAAGGAACTCTGCAGCAAGGGCTGGGGTAAAGAGTGATCCAGCAGAGGATGCTGAGAAATAATGGGGAAAAATTAAGAAAGCATGGTTGATGAAGGCCTAGGGAAGAGAGTACTCAAAGAGGAGGGAATGGTCAACTCTGTAGAATGCTGCTGAGAGATCAAGCTAGATTTGGACTTCAAGTATACGTGGGACCAAGCCACAAAACGATCATCAATGACTTTGGCCATAGCTGTTTCAGCAGAGTGATGAGGGTAGAAGCCAGGTTCGGGGTTGAGGAGCCAGTGAGAGGTAAGGGAATGGAGACACAAGTGTAGACAATTCTCAAGAAGTTTCTGATAAAGGCAGGAGAGAGAAAGAGCATCACGTTTGTGAGAACATGACTGAATCCACAGACAAGCAGCAAAGAAGGCTTTGCAACCTGGTAGTTATTACTGCCTTTTGACAGATGAGGAAACTGAGGTACAGGAAAGTTAAATCTCCCTCTCAACTAGGATGTGAGAGAGACCAGATTTGAACCTACATCTGTTCAGGGCAACAAAAGGGAAAACTCAGTACAGAACATTTTGGTAGCTCAAGGATACATGCAGTCAGCCCCCTGGCTCTGGAGTTTGAGTTGTCACTAATGTTCTGTGCACTCTGCTAACCCACACATTTGTTTTCAGGGAGGGCTCAGAGGCCATGCTGAGGATGAACACACCAACTAACTCTCATCTTCTCTTCTTACAGCTCTTCATCATTTTGATCTTGTCCTTCCTCCAAAGACGAGAGCATCGTAGACAGAGAGATGATACCTCTTACCTGCTGGGGAACCGCTTTGGCATTATCATGTGAGTTGAGTCAACCCCTACAGCTTGGGGTACCCTGTGGTTGGAGCCAATGCCAATTATGAAGTCAGATAGCTACCAGGACCTCTCCTCCACCTCTACCCCACTGTGCACAGCCCTGCCTCTCCATGCCCCAACTCAACCAAAGCTCTCGGAGTTCAGAATTAGTTTCCAAGCCATTGCAGCTATCAGCACCCAGGGCTGCTCAAATATGCTTAAATCATCTCACAGAGACTTAGCCTACTATGGAAAAGACCTTCCCACACTTGAGACTATGGCTACCTCAGGAGGCAGGAGGGAGAGAGCTCCCTGTGACTGGAGATAGCAAAGCTTCTTGTTAGGATGGCACCGTGGGTCATGCACCAGGAGAGCTTTCTGAGCTTTTCTAGCTCTGCCATTTTGAGTGTCTGCAGCTCATATCACATTCTTCCTTGAGTTCTGATTGTTCGTATCTCTGTTTCATCACTTCTTGTCATCATCTTCATCATCATGCAGTTAACATTTATTGCACACCGTCTGTGACCCAAGCACTGAACCATTTGCTTTGCCTACATTATTCTAACAAATCCTCTTGCCAATCTAGCATGGTAGAAGTTGTTATCCTCATGCAAGGAATGAGAAAACTCAAGCTCAGAGAGGTTAAGTGACCTACTCATGGCCACGCAGCTAACAAGTGACAAGAGCTTTAGCCCAGATCAGCCTTATATTATTTTGAATCCCTCCAGTGTTATAACTTGGAGTAAGCTCAAGCTGTGGACATGCTGAGGTCTCAGCCAAGGGCTCTGGAGAAGAGAGAGAAAGCACAGATGTCAGAACTGAGGCAAGGAGTGACCTGAGCTGCAGGTGAAAGATTCATTCTGGATACCACCCATTGGGGCAGTCCACACTTTCCAAGCTGCCAGGTCTGAGACCCATTGGTTGAGGCATAGAAAGAGACTGAACTGGTGGATAAAGACCTTCAGTTCTGCCCTAGGCATTTAACATGTAGGGCTGGCACAGGACTTTATAAAAAGTAGGAAGTCTATAGCAGTTACATTCAACTACTTTGACTTACATTGATAACGACACAATTGACTTGCTCCCTGGCTACTTTCCCACCTAAACTCCTGTTTGTCTGATAATTTTGGCCCGCTATCTTCTCTGAGCAATAACCCCTCACATGTGTGTGACACTCTGCAGGTGATAAAGCAGTTCGTCATTTGCTGTCCGCAATGACTGTGATAGGGGCAGAGTAGGGTATTCTATCTCTGTTTTAAAGATGAGGAAACTGAGTCTCACATAGCTCTTAAGTACTATAGCTGGGATCTTGATTACAATTCGATTCAATTAAACAAAATGCATGTCCACAAACCTGCACTAAGTACCTACTCTTTCCAAGGTCCAGTGCTAGGTCCCTACCCCAAAGGAGTTTATAGTTTACTAAACAAGTGGAGAGCCACGGTTATAGGGAAGCAGAAATTCTAAGTCAGAGAGGAAATAATATGACAGACATAGACCCTGTCTCAAAAGGGTCTGGTATGGTGGCGCCTACCTGTAGTCCCAGGTACTTGGGAGGCTAAGGTGGGAGGATCGCTTGAGCTCAGGAGGTTGAGGCTGCAGTGAGCCAAAATTATACCATTATACTCCAGCCTGGATGACAGAGGTATGCTGAACAGAGACATGAACTTCATGCTGAGGGGACACAGATGGGGTAGCCTCACTGGCGGTGGGTGAACAGGGAGGTTTCCTGGAAGGTGTGCTCCTTCTGCTGAGCCTTAAAGGTGAAGGTGAGTGAGTGAGCCAATGGGACTCCCTGCCTGCAGTGCCTGGCTCTCCCTTCCCTCCTGAGTTTTCATTAAGGCCCATTTAAATGGCCCTTTTCATTCAAAGAGACCTTTTTCTTCCCCCAAATGCAACTGTTTCCTCTGACCTTTACAAAGCTGTCTTGGTTAGAAGAAACAGATATTCACTCAAGCTTGTTTACATTAAAGGAAGAGAAAGGATTTTTTTATTTTTTTATTTTTTATTTATTTTTTTTTTTTTTGAGACGGGGTCTAGCTCTGTCAGCCAGGTTGGAATATAATAACATAATTTTGGCTCACTGCAGCCTCAACCTGTTGGGCCCAGGCCATCCTCCCAGCTTAGCTTCCCGAGTACCCGGGACTACAGGTGGGCACCACAACACCCGGCTAATTTTTGTGTTTTGTAGAAACAGGGTTTCTTGTTGTTTCGTGTTGCCCAGTCTGGTCTCAAGCTCCTGGGTTCAAGCAATTCGCCTATCTTGGCCTCCCAAAGTGCTGGGATTACAGATGTGAGCCACTGCACCTGGTGACAAAGGATTTCTTTTCTTTTCTTTTCTTTTTTTTTTTTTTTACAAAGTTAGAGGTCTCACATAAACCTACAGAACAGGCCTCATGGGAACTGGATCTCTTGAGATGGGAATCTGTGGGAGACTGATTTTGTCTCTCTCTTTCTGCCCCTCTGTGTCACTGGTGCCTCCTCAGCACCATTCTGCCATTTTCCCCTCTGACTTAGAATCTCTGCTTCCCTGTAACCTTGGCTCTCCTCTGGCATTGACTGTGATCCCAGCTTTTTATGACTTTCCAGACAAGTACTTTAACAGCTAACTTGTTCATGTCCTTAGGGTCACAGATTGAAAATATAAGATCAGACATCTGATCAGCCCATCCAAAGACAGGCCCATAGTCTAGTCAACTGTGGCTAGGAAGGCGTGATTATGTAGGGGAGGCAAAATTATTTCTCTTAATATTTTCAGCTGGGCCTGATATTTAAATTGACATAAGACAATAGGAGAAAAATATACACATTTATTTAATGTAAGTTTTATGTGACACAGGAGCACTTATGGTGAAGTGAAGACCCAAACGTACAGTTAGAGTTGAATACGTACACATGGAATTAGACAAAGAATAGTTAAGTTGTGAAAAAGTAACTAAGTTGTACGTGGAGAGTAGAAGACAAGTTATTTAAATAAAGCCTGTACCAAATTCTCTTGGCCTCAACTTCCTGTCCCTGATGATAAGAATGTTATTTTCTTTCTGTATAGGGAGAACATTTTTTGCATAGAAATTTTGTCTCCTGTTTTTAAGAAATAGCATGAGGGTCAAAGTGATCTTCTTGTACCTGCTGTTTTTTAAATGTGTTTAACTCAAAATAGTTGATATACCAGAGTGACATATTTTAGGGTGCCTATTATTTACTTCTTCAAGCACAGACATAGCAAACGATACCTAGACCCTCACTGGGGATATTAGAAGAAAGAATTCTCATAGAATGTGGCTGTATGAGGGCAGGCTTCCCCAAATCTCTCAGACATACATCTTGTTTTGGTCCCTGAGTCATTCTGTCCGTGTCTCTTATAGATGAAACTCATCCCATTTTGCTTTCAAGGCTTCTAGTGTCCTTGCTTGTATCTCTTGCTCGTCTTGGAGCTCCTCCAGAGCAAGAGTTTTGTCCTCCTTACTTCAGTACCCTGAACTCATGCTTACCCCTAGGCCTGGCACAGCAGGCCCCACGAAATGTCAGTTGCAATGAGCAGCTGACTATTCAATAATCCCTCCTCAGGGTCGCTAGTTTGGCGATGATCTGTGGGAATGTCTCAGAGCCACCTTCTGGCCTCACAAACTGTTTGTGTTGTTTGCAGGCCTCTGGACTTCGTGGGCACTTTCAGTAACCGATGGTCCTATGGAATCGCCTTTGGGGCCACAGCTAATAAGGTCATGTTTTTGTTCTCAGAAGGCTACCAGCCCCTGCAGATCCCGCAGTGGGCCCAAGGTACTAGGGCTGCCTCATACCTGCTGGAAACTACATCATGGAAATTCTTGCTCTCAAAGACCACATGGCCCACGCTCTCTGGGATTAGGGGATAAACTCTGTGAATGGTCATGTTCTTGCCAGCCTGTTACTTGCCCAAGGTCAACATCTAGCCCACAAATCTTCGAAGTTTCTTTGTGGGGCTTTCCCCCAGTTACATTCAGAGGTCCTTTAGATATGATGTATCAAGTCTTAGGAAGTATGTTCTTCCTCACCTACCTGCCAAAAGCTCTCCTGTGTCATAACCATGGCTGCCTTCTTGATATTGATGAGCCCTATTCCTCCTCAAATAACAATGCTTATGTTTTTGGCCATTAGTCTGAGGTGTCATCTTTCCCCATGCCTCATGCTCCCTCTGAAGGAGTGTAACTCTAAGCTACAAGTTCACTTTTCCTTTATACAATCATTCTCAAACCTCTCTGTCCAGTACAGTTTCCTCTCATGGGCTCCAAGCCTATATGATCAAATGCCCACTAACAGGTCATTAGTCTTTAAGAAAATGCAAATTAAAACCAAAATAATATGTCATTACACACCTCTTAGAAGTACACGGTTTGAGAAGTTTTGGCAAATGTTTACATCAATGAAACCATCACCACAATCAGGATAAGGAATCCCAGAGATTCCCTTGTTCCCTTTTGTAATCTCCCCTTTCCTCCCCTCTTCTGTCACTGCCCTCATTTACAAGCAACCACTAATCTACTTAGTTTGCATTTTCCAGAATTTTGTATAAATGGAATCATACAGAATGTACTTTTCTTTGGTCTGGCTTCTTTCAGTCAGCATAGCTATTTTGAGATTCATACACATGTAACATGTGTTAGTAGTGTATCCTTTTTTCTTGCTGAGTAGTATTCCACTATATAAATTGACTACAGTTTGTTTATCCATTCACTTCTTGAGTAATATCTGATTTATTTCCACTTTTGGCCATTGCAAATAAAACTGCTGTGAACGTTTGTGTACAAGTCTTTTCATGAACCCATGCTTCAATTTTCCTTGAGTAAATACCTATGAGTAGAATGGTTGGATTACACAGGCCATATAATAGATCATACTTTTAAAGGCTGAATTACGTAGATCATATAGTAGATCATACTTTTAAAGAAACTGTCAAACTGCTTTCCAAAGTGATTGTACCACTTTAGATTATCCCCATCAGTATGAGAGTTCCAGTTTTTCCAACACTGGTACAGTCTAAATTAAATTTTAGTTTCTAAATTAAAAAATTTTAATTTTTTTGTAATTTAATTTTTTAAATTTTAAATTTTCTAAGGAGTGTATAGTGGTTTCTTATTGTGGTTTTAATTTGCATTTTTATAGCAACTAATGCTGTTGAGCATATTTGTATGTGCTTGTTTGCTATTCCTATACTTCCTCTGATGAAGCTTCTATTCAAATCATTTGCCTATTTTCAAAAATTGGGTTTTTTGCTTTCTTTTTAGTGAGTTTTGAGAGTTTTAAAAATATATTTTGGGTATGAGACCATTATCATACACATATATGAATTGCAAATATTTTCTCCCAATCTGTGGCTTGAATTTTCATCCTCCTAACAAACTCCTGTGAGGGGCTGACATTACTTTTGATGAAATCCAATTGACTCATTTTTTTTCTTTTATGGCTCATGCTTATGGTGTCATATAAGAAATATTTTTCCTAACATAAGGTCGTGTAGATATTCTCCTATATTTTTTTCCAGAGTTTTATAGCCTCAAATTTTGCTTTGAGGTCTGCAATACATTTTGAGCTAATTTTTTTTTTTTTTTTTTTGCGTATAGTATATAGGAGGAGGTGTGGATTGAAGTTTTTTTTTTTTTTTTGCATTTGGATTGCCAAATAAAAAGTATTCTAGCACTATTTGCTACAAAAGTCTGTCCTTTGTCCACTGATATGCCTTTGCACCTTTGTTGAAAAGCAATTGGTCACATATGTATGGGTCTATTCTCAGACTCTATTTTCTCCTATTGATCTATTTGTCTATCTTTGCACCAATACCATACTGTCTTCATTATTATAGATTTATAATAAGTCTTGAAATCAGGTGGTATTAGTCCTTCAGATACATTTTTATTTCAAAGTTGTTTTTGCTATTCTAGATTCTTTGCATTTCTACATGAATTTTAGAATAAATTTGTCAATTTATACAAATAATGCGGGAATTGGGATTACATAATTTGCACATCTTTAGATCCATTTTGGGAAAACCTATTTTAACAATCATGAGTCTTCTGACCCATAAACACAGCACTTTGGGAAGCTGAGGTGGGTGGATCACTTGAGGTCAGGAGTTCAAGACTAGCGTGGCCAACATGGTGAAATGCCAGCTCTACTAAAAATACAAAAAAATTAGCCAGCTGTGGTGGCATGCAACTGTAGTTCCAGCTTCTTGGGAGGCTGAGGCAGGAGAATCACTTGAACCCAGGAGGCAGAGGTTGCAGTGAGCCCAGAGTGCACCACTGCACTCCAGCCTGGGTGACAGAGCAAGTCTGTGTCCCAAAAGAAAAAAAAAGGAAGGAAGGAAGGAAGGAAGGGAGGGAGGGAGGGAGGGAAGGAAGTAGAAAGAAAAAGAGAGACAGAGAAAGAAAGAAAAGAAAAGAAAGGAAGGGAGGAGAAATTTTGGCCATTATTTCTTTAAATATTTTTTCTCTCTTTTCCCTCCTTGAGGACTACAATTTTAGGGCATTGGAGTTGTTGCATAATCGATGCTCTGCTCCTTTAAAAAAAATTGTAGTAAAATATATATAACATAAATTTTTCATTTCACTCATTTTTAAATATACAACCCAGTGGCATTAATTACATTCACAATTTTGTGCAACCATTCCAAATATCTATTTTCAAAACCTTTCATCACTCTAAACATTATTAAGCAATAGCTCCTCTTTCCTCCTCTCCTCAGACCCTGGTGTAGTAGTACATTCTCATGCTGCTATAAAGAAATACCTGAGACTAGGTAATTTGTAAAGGAAAGAGGTTTAATTGACTCACAGTTCTGCAGGGCTGGGGAAGCCTCAGGAAACTTACAATCATGGCAGAAGGCGAAGCAAACAGCAAACATGTCCTTCTTCACATGGTGGCAGGAGAGAGAATGAGAGCCAAGCAAAGGGGGAAGCCCTTTATAAAACCATCAGATCTCGTGAGAACTTACTCACTATAGTGAGAATAGTATGGGGGAAAATCGCCCTCCCATGATTCAGTTACCTTCCACTAGGTTCCTCCACCACACTCGGGGACTATAGGAACTACAATTCAAGATGAGATTTGGGTGGGGACACAGCCAAACCGTATCACCCTGATAAGCTCTAATATACTTTCTATCTCTGTGAATTTGCCTCTTTGAGACATTTCTTTTAATATTTGTACTTTGTGTCTGGCTTTCTTTCACTTAGCATAATATTTTCAAGAATCATTCATGTTGTAGCATGGATCAGAACCTCATTCCTTTTTACAGCTGATATACTGCATTATACTATGGCTAATAATCCATTTATCTGTTGATGAGCACTCAGGTTGTTTTCATCTTTTGGCTATTGTTAATAATGTTGTAGTGAACATTGGTACACAGGTATCTGTGTCCCCGTTTTAAATTCTTTTGGTTATATACCTGAGAGTGGAATTGCTGGGTCACTTGCTAAGTCAAATCTATGCTTACCTTTTTGAGGAATTGGCACACTGCTTTTCACCATGGCTGCACCATTTTATATTTTTGCTAGCAATGTGCAAGTGTTCCAATTTCACCACATCCTAGCCAACTCTTACTGTTTTCTCTGTCTCTCTCTGTCTCTGTGTGTGTGTGTGTGTGTGTGTGTGTGTGTGTGTGTTGATTATAACCATCCTAATAGGTATGCATAGCATCTCATTATTGTCTTGATTCATTTCCCTAATGACTAGTGATGCTGAGCATCTTTTTATGTGCTTATTGGTCATTTGTATATCTTGTCTGGGGACTTGTCTATTCAAGTCCTGGCCATCTTTTTACTGAGTTGTTTATCTTTTTGATGTTGAGTTGTAGTTCTTTATATATGCTGTATATTAAATCCTTATCTGATATATGATTTGCAAATGCTTTCTTATTCTGTAGGTTTTCTTTTCACTTTCTTGATAATGTCCTTTAATACATAAAAGTTTCAAATTTTGAGGAAGTCCAGATTTTGCTTGTGCTTTTGATGTCATGAAGTTTTTCAGTCTGGGTGGTGATAACAGGCACTATCCTGGCACTGTGTGACTTGCAGACATGTTTACTTCTAATCTGTTCAAGTGATTCTTTCCTACACAACCCTGCTGGTCAGCACTCAGCTGAAGACTCAGGGGAACCGTCTACAGATATCTGTCTCCCAGAACTCTCTCTTTGTGCAGCTCCCTCCTCTCCAGTACTATCTCCTGCGAATTCTAGCTGTCTTTGTCTTCCCAGAGTCTCAGTTCTGTCTCCTCAACTCAGGCAAACTGCAGGGCTCTGCCTGGGTTTCCCCTGCCTGTACTGCATTCTGCATTAAGGTAGGGAAATTGTGGGGCACACCTTGTTTGTTTCCTGTCCTTCAGTGATCATTGTCCTCTGCTGCCTGAAGTCCAGTGTCTTGAAAGCAGTTGTTTTATATATTTTGTCTGGTTTTTGTTTCAGAGGGAAGTGTAAATATAGTGTGTGCTTTGTTTTCATGTGCTCTTCATATATTCAGGATACCAATTTTCTGTTTGTTTTACTTTGGTCTTCATTTCTAAAATGATTTTTTTCTTATATTTCTAAAATTTTTCCTGAGTTATCTAACCTGTCATCAAATCTTTCTTTTCTTTAATCACTTCCTTTTTTAGTTTTTCAAATTCTGATTTATAGATTATTTGTTCATAGGTGCTATCATTTTCTTAATTTTTTTAGCTTATATTGAAATATTAGATTACAGTTTCCATCTGTCTTACAGGCCTCTTTCTGGAGTGGTTTTGTGATCTCTAGTGATATTTTTCTGCTCCTTATCCTTTTTTTAAATAATAACTTTGAATTTTGTTTTTTGAGATGGAGTCTTACTCTGTTGCCCAGGCTGGAGTGCAGTGGCATGATCTCAGCACACTGCAACCTCTGCCTCCCAGGTTCAAACAATTTTCCTGCCTCAGTCCCCTGATAGCTGGGACTACAGGTACCCATCTGTGCCTCATTTTTAAGTGAAATAAGTTTTCTTATAAATTCAAAAAGTAAGGCTGGGTCAGACATTATTTCTTATTTTATGGCTTTTGAGTTTCCTTTTTTGTTTTCACAATGTGACTATATCTCTGTCTTTATCTATCTATCTATCTATCTATCTATCTATCTCATTATCATTATTAGTTATCTATCATCTACCTGATATCTGTCTATCATCCATCCACCTACATACCTTTCTATCTATCCATCCATCTATCTCCTCATACTTTCTGAGTCTGCCTGTCTTTTCCACCCTTGTCCACACACCTTATTTCCCAGCTACTACTCATTTTGGATTCCACTGCCATCAATTTATGCTCAGTAAAGGGCTTTGTCCTGGGAGTGGCCTTAGGTTATTAGTATAGGAATTTCCTGGGGTTCAGACAACTCCAGCATCTTCAGATCCTACTAAGGTCTGCTTACACTCACCTATGAATTGTGGCCTTCAGCTGCATTTTCTCATTAGTATCTGCTGCAAATTTTGAGTTCTTCAGCTCTTGGGCCTTCAGAACCCCTCTTGCCTTTCTTCCGCTTACTCTTACTCAGATATTGACATCAGATGGGTCTTGTCACCTAGATTTGTTGCAGATGTTGTCTGTGAGTCTTTAGTTTTGTCTTTCTAGCTGCTCTGATTCTATGGGGAGAATTCAGGGAGATTAGAACGTTTTGCTACTGCCACTGCTGTCCTCACCGCAATTATTGTTTTGGTATTGATCTTTCCCGCCAGCCCTCCAGCACTCACATTCACATATGTACCGACCAGCCAATTATCTCCCATCCTTTGATGTCCTTCCTTCCCTACTTCTCTCCATTGTATAGTCTCCTGCTTATGTTGCATTGCCTCCAGGAAGCCTTCCCTGATACCCCAAGTGAGGTCAGTGGCTTCATCTTTTGTGTCCTCACAGTAGGCTGAATGTCCCTACCTTATAGGTCATTTCATGCCACTGACTTTCCCACCTGTCTCCCCTGTTGGACTGTCAGCATCTCAAAGCAAGAACCTTGTTCATTCCTCCTGTCCTGAGTTCCTGGCCCAGGAGTCAGCTCAGAGTAGACACTTTGAAAGTATCTAATCATCATGCATGATTAGATTATACTGGATGCTGTTAGTCCATCTCAGAGCTAGTTAGTGGCAGGATTAACGTGACCGTTCCCTTGTATGTAAAGTGTGCTGTAGTTAACAAGCAGCTTTGCACATACCATAGCCCCTGTCTCTGAGTCTGGTGCACTTGCAGTCACTATTTTTGATTGTTCATTTGTCTGTTTGTTTATGTAGTCTGTCTCCATCTATCACACTGTGAGCTTACCAAGTACAGGGACCAAGTCTCCTTCATGTCAATAGTAAGCCCAGTGCCTGGCTCCAAATAGGGACCAGGAAAGGCCTGTTGTATGAACGAATGAAAGTCATTCCTGCTGGCCCTAAGCTGGAGCTGTTCCTGACTGGGGGTCAGCATAAGGTACCACAGCTTCCCTGGGACTCCTGTGAACCCAGTGGTAAGAGAAGCTCACAACATCTCTGGCCCTGTCTTCCCAGCCTTTGAGCTTCTGATTGGAGGCTTTGAAGTCGGCCTGTCCCACTTCCCCTTCTTTGCCTGCCTCTCGTCGGAGTTCCAGCTGGTCAGCTCCATCCTGGGCTTCTGCTACTCTCTGATCTGGTAAGATGGTCTCTGCCTGCCCCCACGTCCCCGACTTCTTGTGTGTGACTGAACTCTGGGCATGGGGCTGGAGGTAATCTGAGAGCTCCTCTTGGAGGACACCTTTGCCCAGAACTGAGGCCCAGGGAGGGCAGGAGTGACTTGTCCAAGTTCCCATTGTGGGGACTGCATTGGAATCTTCAGAAGGCCAGGCTGGCATTCTATCTGCTTCACACAAGGCTACTTGTGATTAGAATGTTTCTAGAAGTCAGGGATTTAGGAAAACTCATTTCTTTTTTTTTTTTTTCAAATAAATTATAATTATATTTTGTTTATTTCTATTTCAATAGCTTTTGGGGTACAAGGTGGTTTTTGATTACAAGGATGAGTTGTATCATGGTGAAGTCTGAGATTTTAGTGCACCCGTCAGCCTAGTAGTAGACACTATACCTGATCTGTGGCTTTTTATCCTTCTCCCTGCTCCCACCCTTCCCCCTTCTGAGTCTCCAGAGTCCATGATACCACTCTGTATGCCTTTGCGCACCCACAGCTTAGCTCCTACTTAGAAGTAGGACTGTGGTATTTGGTTTTCCATTCCTGAGGAAAACTCATTTCTGTAAACTGTGGGGGCCCCACTGGAAGACTCAGGAGCCCTTTTCAAGGCTTCTCATCAATGTTGCCATGGCTTCTCTCGGGAGCCTTGGAGGAAGTTCCCGTGCCTTAGCTGGGCATTCAGGGCCATCACAGTCTGGCCTCTCCTTTTCCCTCCATCCCCCAACAGTGTCTAGCACACACCTCCAGCCATACAAGACTCCTACATTCCTTCATCCATCCACTTATTCATTCAACAACCATTACATCCCTACTACGAGCCAGGAAATACACTGGAGGACAAGACAGACTTGCATGAACCAGGTGTTCTGGCCTCTTTGTCTTTATGTCCCCATTCCCTGTGTGGGTCATGTCTAGGGATAAGTGTACACTCCTGCTTCGAGGACAGTCACTTCCACCAGATGGAAGTTTCTTGACCTTCATGTTGAGCTCTGTGCCTTCAGTGCCGGGCACCAGACTTGGCACAGAGCTGGCACCAGAGAACAGTTGTTGACTGAAAACGCCTCCAACAATTCTACTCTCCAGCTGTGGAGACTCATTTCCTTGTTCCCAACTCCTTTGCTGGGCTCTTTCCCCTATCCAGCATTTTCTATGAGGGTGGTATTCTCCCACTTAGAGATGACAGGCAGGGACCTCACAAGCAACTGACACACCGGTGGCTACAATCATAAAGTTTGTAAGTGATCTGCTTTATAGAAATTTAAATGGAGGGTATCCAGGGTTAGATGTGGCATAATATCATCTCATCAGCCTCTGACAGACATTTGCCCAGGAGAGAACAGGGTGGTGGGAATCACTCAGCAGCTTGGGCACCATGGGAGTACGGCCCAAGCTGGAATAGAACCAGGAATGCATGTGGGGGCGGGGGTGGGGTAAAGCGTCAAGGCTCATGACTTTGGAGCAGAGTCTACAAACAGATCACATAGAGGTAGGAAGAGCCTTGGCCATGGAGTCAGGAGACCTGGGTCTGCCCATGCCCGTGTGTGACTTTGGATAAATCCCTTGCCTAACCTGGACTTCCAGGTCCCACCTGAATGATGAGGAATTTAGTGTGCACCTACTTTAGCACAAGCAGGGTGGCTGATGGGGGAGAGATGTCCATGGAGGCCTGGGCATTAGCTCTCCCAAGGAGTACAGGTAGGTGTGGGTAGGTGGGATCTGAGCCATTTTCACAGGGGCTGCTCCTGGGGCTGTGCTGGGAGGGAACCCCAGGACCCCCAACTCTGTTTCTGTTCCTGCAGGTTTGCTGTCACCGTTCTTCAAGTTTCACAGTGTCCCCACAGGCAGGTGAGTCTCCGTTGGGGTTTTCAGTCCTATCACCATGGTCAACTTGCCGTGTGATATTGAACAAGCCTCTGTCACTTCTGGGGCTCCACTTCCTCATTTGCATAAAAAGGTAGTTGTTGTTGTTCATGATGCTTCCATTTGTAGAGCGCCCCATGTTCATCAAGGTGTGCATTCACAGAGAGGTGTTTTCTCCTTTACTCCTCACAGCAGCCCTGCAAGGGTGGGAAGTTCATCAAACCTAGTTCACAGGTGGGGAGCTAGTATATTAAGTGAGGCTCAAGTAGATTAAGTCACTCATAGGAAGCAGTGGAATTGGGTATTGAGGCCAGGTCTAGCTGACTCCAAAGTCCATTTCTTTTCACTCTCTACAGCTCCAGTCTCTTTTTCTATAAAATGGAAGACTTGGACCAGATGAGCCCCTTCCAACTTTGCCATGCATTGTCCTCAGAGTTGGTGGGAACTGGTTCATCTCCTTAGCCCTGGACCCTGGAAAAGGAGCAAGTTGAAAGAAGGATGTCACAGTGCACCTAGAAAGGCTACCAGGCAGGTTGTGGGGAGCCCAAGAAAGCCACCTGGGCCAGGAGTGCATATATGCAGACCTTTATGTTTGGTATGACCTCAATTTATAGTACATATAGATATATAGATGAAAGACATAGAAATGTTGATAGTGGTCATATCTAGCCATAAGCATATGTTGGAGAGGAGGATCAAGGGAAGACATGAGCCCTGCATCTCGGCATATCTCCATCCTGCACTTTAACATCACAATGTTAAACCCCAGTTTCCCATGGGAGGACATATGACTCTGGAAATGTAAAAAACATGAAACCAACCAGTAAAGTGTAAGAGATAAGTCACAACGTTCCTTGTTTTGAGACAGTGGAAAACCATCTTTTTCATCAAAATAAAACTAAAAACACAGAAATCTGATAAGTACCATCTTGAGAGAACTGTTACTCTTTCCCTCAGCTTGCGTTGCTCTCAGCCTTATGGCGATTATGGGTTATTTCTTCTTCTCTACCTCCATCCTTCCATTTCTTCCTCTCTTTGTTTCTCCTTCTCCCTCTCAGTCCCTCTCCCTCTCCACCTCCTCCTCCCATCTACCTACCCACCTCTGGTTCTCTCACTCATATATTTTCCAAAAGGAGTACTCATTAATAGCTTCCTAATAAGGAAAAAATACCTTGAAAACTAGTTTTGTTTTGAGACAGGGTCTTGCTCTGTCACCCAGACTGGAAAGCTAGCTTTATAAAATAAAATGGGGGTGCCGAGACTTGAATCTAGGGTTGCTGTGCTCCAAGTTCACTGCCCATTCTGATAACAGGGGTTTTGGGGATCAGGGATTGACCACTGACTCACAAGCCTGAGAGGGGGGCCTTGCTGGAGCAAAATGGGGCAGACAGAGTCCTGCAGCTTCAGCAGGTGGCTGGGCCCCATCTGCCTGGAGCCACATTGTGGTCTGCTTCTGTTGCAGTTTGTGGGGAAGTATGAGACCCTCATGTTTTACTGGCCCTCGCTGCTGTGCCTCGCCTTCCTGCTGGGACGCTTCCTGCATATGTTTGTCAAGGCTCTGAGGGTGCACCTCGGCTGGGAGTTCCAGGTGGTGAGTACTAAGTATGAGTACTGCATGTACTGATGGGTTTAATCCCTACGACAGCCAGAGAGGCAGGTACTGTTACTACACCTCACATTCTGAATTCAGAAACTTGGATGCAGACAGGTGAGTTGAGTTGCCTGAGGTCACCCAGCTGTGAAACCTGAAAATCTGAGACAGGTCTCAGTTAATTTAGAAAGTTTATTTTGTTAAAGTTGAAGACACGTGCCCATGACACAGCCTCATGAGGTCCTGACAACATGTGCCCAGTGTGGTCAGAGCACAGTTTGGTTTCATACATTTTAGGGAGACATGAGACATCAATCAACATGTGTAAGAATGAACGTCGGTTCAGTCTGGAAAGGTGGGACAACTGGAAGAGGCTTCTAGGTCATAGGTAGATGAGACAAATGGTTGCATTCTTTTGAGTTTCTGATTAGCCTTTCCAAAGGAGTCGATGAGATATGCATTTGTCTCAGTGAGCAGAGGGGTGACTTTGAATAGAATGGAAGGCAGATTTGCCCTAAGCAGTTCCCAGTTTGACTTTTCCCTTTAGCTTAGTAATTTTGGGGGCCCAAGATATTTTCCTTTCACATAGCTAACCTGTAGCAGAGCCACAAGTGGAATCTAGACAGTTCAGTTGTGGAGCCTCTTCCTTAACCACTGTCAAACACAGCTTCTTTGACACAGGGCAAATTCAACAGTGGGGTGTAGGGGAGAGGAAAAGACCTGTCTTGACCACAGCATGGCTAAATCCAAAACAGCAACTCCTACCCCAAATCCTGCCCTCTGTGGCCATTGCCCCGCCTTTAACAAGATCAAAACCCTAACAAGAATTTGTGAGCCAAAGTGTAAACCTGTCTGCTGTCTTACAGGAAGAAAAGTCTATCCTGGAAACGCACCAGGCAGAGCACGTCAAGCAGCTCCTGAGGACACCCCGCCCTCAGTAAGCCACAGTTCTGTTCATTCGCCTGCAAGTTTGCACCCACTCTGATGAGCCCTGATGATGCAGCAGAGCCTGGGATGACCAGAAAGGCACTATAGTGGTCAAGACTCTCATTTGCTAAAAACGGAAACCCAACTCAAACCGGATTAAAGCAAGAAAGGAAATTAATGGGCTCCCATCACTGAAATGTCTAGAGGTAGTCAGTTTCAGGCAAGCTGGATCCAGAGGCTTAATTGATATCATCAGAACTAGGTCTCTCTCCCTCAATCTCCCCTCAGCTCTGCTTTTCTGTGTGGGCCTCACAGTTAGGTGGAATTCCTCCACATGGTGGCGCCCAGACTCTCTGAATTTATACCCTCCTGGTTTAAGCCCAGAAGAAAGACAAATGCTCCTTTCCAGTTATTCAAACAAAAGTCCCACAAATGTGTTTCACTGGATCAAACTGGATCACACGCCACCCCAGAACCACTTACTGTGGTGGTGATTGGAGTGCACTGATTGGCTAAGCCTGAGTCACATGTCCCTCCCCTTTCCCCGGAGCCAGGAAGTGGGATCAGCATCACTTACCCGCTAAGACCCAGGGTCAGAGAGTGGTGGTTCCCCAAATTAAAACTGAGGTGTTAGCCTGGGCATGGCGACTCATGATTGTAATCCCAGTACTTTGGGAGGCCTAGGCAGGAGAATCACTTGAGCTCATGAGTTCAAGACCAGCCTGGGCAACATGGTGAGACCCCCGTCTCTACAAAAAATGAACAATTTAGCTGGGTGTGGTGGTGCACATCTGTGGTCCCAGCTACCTGAGAGGCTGAGGTGGGAGGATCACTTGAGTTGAGAGGTCAAGGCTGCCATAAGCAGTGACCATGCTACTGCACTCCAGCTTGGGCAACAGAGTGAAACCATGTATCAAAACAAAAACAAAAGAAACAAACAAAACAAAACTGAGGTGCTGTTACCAGTAGACGAGGATATAGATGTTGCCAGGCAAAAGTACCAGATCTCAGAATCGTATAAGCCACCACCACATCTGCTCCAGTGAAAGGTATCTGCTTCATAGTGAAAATGCATGTGGGCATATACCCCAGTGAAGGGACGTGTCTGGTCCATGGTCACACAGTAGCAAAGCTAGTAATTTGGTTAGAATTCAGTTTGGCTGCATGTAGTAGAAAACCCAAAATAATAGTGGCACAACCAAGAGAAAGATGTATTATTTTCTCTTATAAAATAACTCTGAAGGTGAGCAGTCCATCCTGACCCTGGATCAGTTCACCAATCACCTGTCTTTCTGTTCTAGCATCATGTATGTGCTTTCCATCCTCAATGCTGTCTGGTGGTCCAATGTGGCTGCTGGAGCTCCAGCTTGGACCAGCCACCACATCTGCATTTCAGACAGCAGGCAAGGCAAGGCAAGGCGAGGCAAAGAAGCTTTCCCAGCTGTGTTAGTTCCATCTGAGCAGCCTCTCCAAAGTTCCACACCACACTTGTGGTCCACGTGTTATTGGCCTGGATTTAGTCTGGTCACTCTTAGCTGCAAGACAGGTTGGAAACTTTAACCTTTTAGTTTGGTGATTTTCTGCCCAAAATAAAATCCAGTTTTTGTCCTTAAGAATAAGGGGAGAATGAAAACAATGGAAGCTAACAGTGGTCTCTTTCTATAATATAATCTAAGATAAAAAGAAGGTGGGGTTATTTTCAGATGAATCAGGCAGTTGTTTTCCTACCAGCCTCTCATCTCTTGATATTTATTTCTCATCCACAGAGAGAAAAAAAAGTCTTGGTTCCAAACCAGGATATATGAGTGGGATCCCTGCTTTCAATTTCCAAGCAGAATGATCGGAACCATTGTGTTGGCATTCATCTGCCTGTATCTTGTAAGTAGCTCTAAGAAAACCTTTTTATATTTTATAAATGGGGCAGGGTTGGGGCTAGGGTTATGGAGTATTTGAGGTAAGCAGTATGTTCCTAAAAAGCTGGGTCAAAATTGAATCTTGGTAAATCAAAGAAGTGCAGTGCTTCAAACCCACCATTTTGATTCCAAGGACACTTTTACCCACATGGTGAGTATGACTAGTAAAAATAATCCACAAAAAAAGACTCATAATGGTTAAAATGCCACATGGTGAAATTTATTATCAGCTAAAACCTGATAGAAGAAAAATATATTTAAGAATATTTTGATATGCAAAATTTGAGCCAGGAAAGTTTACTTGGTAGAAATAGTGATCCCTAAAGAAAACTTAACAATAGTAGAATCTGTGATCAATAAATTCTTCTGTGAGCAAAAATCAAATCATTTAAATGTAAAATAATTGATTCTGATCAAAATAATTTCAATTCTTTTTCAATAATTGAATTTAAAATTATTGAATTTATTATAAATTAATAATTGAATTCATTTTAATTTAAAAATAAAAGCAGATAACTAGAATTGGTTTACTGTACTGTATTTTTAAGCGGATTAAGCATTCTTTTTTAAGTTTACTTTCTCAACAAGACATTTTAAGCGCTGGCATAATTCTGACTTCAATGTTTTATTAAGCATAGAATCAAAACATTTTGTGTGGTCAAAGTTATCTAAGATAAACTGGCTGAGTCAAAAGTAGGGTCAAAATGGATGCATAAAAATGGCAAGGCTAACTTGTCTCCTGTTCATTTTAAACGTAGTAGGAGAAGAACTATTGAAGTAAATCCTGTGATTAGGTTTTTAGGTGAGTGTATTAGGTAGGTTATGCTGAAGTACCAGATAACCTCCTAAATTCCTGTGGCTTAACAGTATACATTTTTTACCTCCACAACAGTGGTGAGTTGTGTGTTCAGGTAGGGGAAGCTGTAGTCCTCTGTGCGGTCATTCAGGAACCCAGAATTATTCCATCATGTGCCTTCACCATCCTAGAGGACCTCATCACAATCTGCACATAGTCAACAGAAGGGGGCAAAGCAAGGAGAGGTGCTTGTGGAGGGTTTCAATGGACTAGGTGTGGAAGTATCATATATTCTTTCCACTCCTCTTCCACTGGCAAGAACCTAGTCATGTAGCCATACCCAGTATAAGGGAAGCTGGGAAATGTAGTCTAGCTCTGTGCCCAAAGAAGGGAGAATAGATTTTAAGGGACAACTACAGTTGTGTGCGACAATGAATAACAAATTTGGAATTACATTGTTTCTTAAGTATTTATGGAATATCTACTCTATGCCAAACACTGGACTAAGAGTTGGAAGAGGACAGAGAGCTGATTCAGCTCAGTCCTGGGCTGGGAGAAGTTCATGGTCTATGAGAAGGAGATAAGACATGGTATGAGGGACCTTCCATCTTAAGAGAGAGAAAGGATAAAGTGAAATGCTCTGGAAGTTTAGCATATCATTCAAGATCGAGCAGTTGCATGAACATGATAGTGTATGAACTCCACTTTCAGAGATAAACATGATTGGGTTTGTGGAGTGAACTGGCAGCAGGAACTACAAAAACAATGGCATGACAGCAGGATGATAAGATGTTGGGCAACCATGATATTTGTACAAGAAACATTTGTACATTTCTCCAACGTAGCTCCTGCAAAGATCAGTGAAGGGGATCAGTGTGACATAGGGCTGCAATTGTCCCCCAGATCACACCTTACTCAAACTTAGTCATTCTTTTTTCACTGATTCCATGAATGTTTGTAGAGTTTCTTGAGCCCTTGTGGGCCCTTGTCTTGTTTGCTGGAGGGTAAAGAACAGACCATGAAGTGATTCCTGTCTCCCAAGAACTCAAAATGCCATTCATCTTAGAATAGCCAGTGTCTAGAATCATTTTCAGTAGAGTTTTGAATGGCTGGAAGACACTGGCCTTGACCCCAAGGGAAAAACCATATGTTATTCCCATGCTGAGTTGGACTCATGTGAGACCTGGAAACCTTTGCTCTGTGTCCCCAGTTCATTGTCATCGAGTTCTGCGTGTTTGTGTATGTGAGAGATGAGTTGGACGTGTTTGAAAACAAGCTGGAGAGCTACATCACCTTCACGAACCATTCAGGGGTCCTGACCCCAGTCATCCTGCAGGTGAAAGAGCTGATCAGTGTCACCAAAGGTAAAACCATAAGCCACCTGTTCTCACACCTGTGTGGGAAACTGAGCGAGGGGCTTGTAACTGATGGCAGGTGGACACATGTAGTATTTGTGGCTGCTAGCATTGATATACCTGGCTGAGATGACCATACTTGGAGAAAAATGTGTTAGAGCTGATTTACCTCCCTGGATTGACTGGAAAGACAAAGGGGTCAAGACACAGTCCTTTCTTTAATGAAGCTGGAGCTGAAATGAACATGCCCTGAAAAATTTCTCATCTTAAATTGCCCATTTTGTCTCAATGCTAATGGCAAGTACTAAAATGATTCTATATTTTCCATTTGGAAAAAAATAAAACACCAAACAATGACCTTTCTTTGTGAAATATGTATTTATATCTTTCAAATTTTACTTGAAAGTCACTTAAAAAATAGATCTCTTTAACTTAATCTCTTGTCTAACTGAAATTTTGTATCCTTTGATCCACATCTCCCCAGTCCCACCCCCCTACACACACCCCTGCTTGCCCCTGATAACCACCATTCTACTCTGCTTTCATGAGTTCACCTCTTTTACATTTCACACCTAAGTGAGATCATGCAGTATTTGCCTTTCTGTGCCTGACTTATTTCACTTAATGTGATGTTTTCCAGGTTCATCCATGTTGTCACAAATGGCAGGATTTCCTTGTTTTTAAAGACTCAGTGGTATTCCATTGTATATAATGTATATAATACGTTTTCTCTATTCATTCATCTGTTGTTGGTCACTTAGGTTGATTCCATCTGTTGGCTATTGTGAACAGCGCTGCAATGAAAATGGTAGTGCAGCTATCTCTTCAATATACTGATTTCATTTCCTTTGGGTATATACCCAGTAGTGAGATTGATGGATCACATGGTAATTGTATTTTTAATTTTTTGAGGAACCTCCATACCGTTTTACAAAAGGTTGTACTAAGTTTACATTCACACTAACAGTATCCTAGAGTTCCTTTTTCTCCACATCCTTGCCAACACTTATCTCTTGTCTTTTTGATAGTATCCATTCTCACAAGTATAAAATGGTACCTCATCGTGGTTTTGATTTGTATTTCCCTGATAATTAGTGATGATGAACATTTTTTCATATACCTGTTGGCCATTGGTATGTCTTCTTTTGAGAAATGTCTGTTCAGGTCCTTTGCCCTAGGCAATAAGAAAGGCATTTTGTCTTAAAATGGAAAGTTTCTTTGAAAATGACATATTCCAGTGATATGTCTATTGCCTGTGGAGGGATGAGAATTGTTCATTATTCCTAGATGAGAAAGGACCCTAGACAAGATGCCTGGATACATTCACTCTGTGTCATAAGACAAGTCAGGACCCTTCTCTTGGCCCCAGTTTCCTCATCTGTGAAATCACATATTTGTGTCATGGAAAGTTACCTTTTACATGAGCACTGAACAGATACTGCCCCTTGCACAGTACCATAGTTTCCTATTGCCTTTCAACAATTTTATTCATCTTCAGTGGAGATTCATGTTCAACATAATGATTCCCTGAGTATAACAGTGAGAGAGTATATTCTAAGCTTTAATTTCAGTGATACCCATTCTAAATCTTACTTTTAGAAATACACATTTTCGTCTCTGTTTTCGGAAAAAATTTTAAAGGAAACCTCACTTTCTTGGTCTCTGTGCTTTATGGTGAATATGTCACCATGTTCACTCATGTTTTGATGTATTTAGACATTTTGAAAATCAAAACATTAAATTTTTCTTTATCCTGGTCTCTTCTAGCTTTAAAATAACTACCCACTTGCCAAGAGAAACTTTCAAGCTGATCATACTTCACCTTTGTCTGAGAAGATAAAGGCATTAAATTAAATGCGTAAGGAGTATGTGCTGTTAGCTGGAGCAACTCTACACTCACCCTTCTTGTAGCCAGACTCATCTCATCCTTCCCCTCCAAACACGTTTTCCTCTGCATCCTCTGGGGTGGGATTTATGGCAGTTTTGGGGTTGGTTAAGATTTGGAATATAGCAATTGCCTAGTCCTAGTGATCCTGGGACAAGGACAAGGACACATTTGGAACTTGAAAGGAAAGGAAATCTGCTTTCATTTTCTTTCTTTTTAAGAAACATTTTTTTTTTTTCCCCAGAGAGGGTATCACTGTGTCACTCAGGCTTAGACGCATGATTATGGCTCACTGCAGCCTCAACCTCCCAGGCTCAGGCAATCCTCCCACTCTGCTTGCCAAGTGGCTGGGACCACAAACACATGCCACCACACCCAGCTAATTTACTGATTTTTTCTGTAGAGACAGGATCTTGCTATGTTGCCCAAGCTGGTCTCAAACTCCTGCAATCCAGCAGTCCTCCCACCTTGGCCTCCCAGAGTGCTAGGATTACAGATGTGAGCTACTACACCTGGCCTTGAAACACCTTTATGGAGACATAATCCACATTCCATACATTCATCCATTTAAGTGTACCATTCAATGGTTTTTAGTATTTTCTCAAGATTGTGCAACCATTTAGAACATCTTTCGTCACCTCCCCAAAGCATCATGACCCATTTCCCTCTAACCTTTCCTGTCCTAAACAACTACGAATCTATTTTATATACTTATGGATCTTCCTATTCCAGACCTATCGTAGAAATGGAATAATATGATAATGTCATCTCTTTTTCAAATTTATTTTTTAAACTGACATAAAATTGTATGTATTTATTCTGTACAACATAATGTTTTGAAGTATATATAATTTTAAAATGGTTAAATCTAGCTCATTGACAAATACATTACCTCAAATAGTTACCATTTTTGTGATGGAATATTTAACATTCATTCAGCATTTTTGTAGAATATAATATATCATTATGAACTACAGTCACCATGTTGTACAATAGATCTCTTGAACTTATTCCTCCTATTTACAATACATCACCCTTTGTGACAGGCTTCTTTCACATAGCACAGTGTTTACAAGGTTCATCCATATCATATCATGTGTCCAAATTTTTAAATTATTTTTCATTCCTTTTTATTGTCAATTACTGTTCCATTATATGAATATACCACATTTTATTTATCCATTCATCAGTTGATAAAAATTTGGGTTGCTGTAACTTTTTGGCTATTACAAATAATACTGCTAGGAACATTCATGTACAAGTATTATATATATTTTTTACATATTTTGGGTATATATCTAGGAGTGGAATAGCCTGTTAAACATATGACAACTCTATGTTTAACCTTTTGGAGAACTGCTAGACTGTTTTCAAAAGTAGCTGCATCACTGTCTAGTCTTACCAGCATTGTGGAAATTCCAATTTCTCCACATCCTTGCTAACACTTATTATTATCCATCTTTTTGTTTATAGCCATCTAGTGGAGATGCAGTGGAATCTCACTATTGTTTTTATTTTCATTTCTTTAGTGGCTAATAGTGTCTGGTATCTTTGCATGTACTTTTACACGTACTGGCCATTTGTATATATTCTTTTGAGAAATGTCTGTTCAAATTCTTTGATCATGTAAACATTGGATGATTTGTCTGTTTATTTATTGAGCTGTAAGTGTGCTTATATAGTTTGTATACAAATCCCTTATGAGATACATGATTTGAAAATGTTTTCTCCCATTTTGTGTGTTACTTTTTCACTTTTTTTGATGATATCTTTTGAAACACAAATGTTTCCAATTTTGATGAAGTCAAACATATCTGTTTTTTCTTATATCACTTGTGCTTTTGGTGTCATATCTAAGAAACCATTGCCTAACCCAAAGTCACAGGGATTTTTCTCGTATTTTCTTCTAAGACTTTTTTAGTTTTAGCTCTTACGTATAGGCCTTTGATCCATTTTGAGCTCATTTTTATGTATGGTGTGAGGTAGGAGTCTAATTTCATTGTTTTGCATGTGAATATCAAGTTGTTCCAGCACTATTTGTCAAAAAACACATTTTTTGCCCCATTGAATTGTCTTGTCATCTGTGTTGAAAATAAATTGACCATAAGTATGAGGGTTTATTTTGGATTCTCAATTCTATTCCATTGATCTATTTGTCTGTCCTTATGTCAGTATCACTGTGCCTTCATTACTATAACTTTGTAGTAAGTTTGAAATTAGAAACAAAGTCCTATAATTTTCTTTTTCTTTTTCAGAATTTTATTGCCTGTGCTTGGTTCCTTCAATTTTATATGAATATTAGGATTAGCTTGTCAATTAATGCTAAGATGGCATTTGAATTATGATAGGGATTGAGTTGAATCTATAGATCCATTTGGGTAGTATTGCTATGTTAACAATGAATATCCTATATGTGAACGTGGGACGTCTTCTCAGTAATTTATGTCTTCTTTAAATTTTTTCAAAATCTTTTGTGGCTTTCAGTGTACAAGTTGTACATTCTTTTGCTAAATTTAATATTATTTTATTATTTTTGATACTATTGTAAATGCAATCATTTTCTTATTTTATTTTCAGATTGTTCGTTGCTTGTGTATAGAAATACAATTGACTTTTATGTATTTCTCTTGTGCCCTGTAAACCTTACTATACTCATTTATTAGTTCTAATACTTTTTTTATGTATTTCCTGGTTTTTCTATATATGAGATCATGCATTTGTGAATAGAGTTTTATTTTTTCCTTTCCAATCTAGATGCATTTTATTTTCTTTTTCTTGCCTAATTGCACTGGCTCGAACCTCTAGTACAATTTTGGCTAGAATTGGTGAGAGTAGATATTTTTGTTGTTGTTGTTGTTCTTGAGGTTAGGGGGAAAGCATTCAGTCTTTTACCACTAAGTGTGATGTTGGCTGTGGGTTTTTAGTAGTGATCTTTATCAGGCTAAGGAAGTTATTTTGTATTCCTAATAAGTTGAGTAGTGGTTTTTTGTTTTGCTTTGTTTGTAATTGACACGTAAAAATTGTACATATTTATTAGCTACAATGTGATGTTTAGATACCTATATACGTTGACTGATGATTAAATCAGTAAACCCATCCCCTCAAACATTTATCATTTATTTATGGTGAGAACATTCAAAATCCTATCTTCTAGCTATTTTGAAATATACAACATATTATCGTTAACTATAGTTTCTGTACTGTGCAACAGAACACCAGATATTGAATGTTTTTAATTGTAAAGAGATGTTGGATTTTGTCAAATACTTTTTTTGCACCTATTGATAATCAACTTCTACAGAAGTTTTTAAACCAACAAATCATCCTACTTCCCTGTTTCTACATCCCTCTTTTATGAACTCACGCAGTCTCTCTAAAAGCAAATTAGATTCTCAATATCAAACTTGCTGAAGGGTAGGTGAGTGAATAGCCAAGACATCTTGATCCCAGCCATCTTTGTACCCAGTTGAGGTATAACCAACACCCCTCCCAAAAAGAGTGGCAATCAATTAGAGGTCAAATATGTTTTTCATGGACAGAGGCTATGTATGATATATGGGAAATACTCCACATTTTCTCTTCCTTTATTCACTGTAGAGTGAAAATACTAGTACAAAATGAGAGGAGTATGCAGGAAGTATGCTAAGGGTGTGTGCAACTAAGATAAAACAGAAAATGAAAAAAAGTTTACTTACACAAGAAATGTGTTAAAGTCTACTTGATTTGCTTAGAATTTTCTGGTGCAGGATTCTGCATTTTAAAAAATTCCATTTCATGTTTATTTTTCAAGGATTCTCATATCACTTTTCATATTTCAGGAGTCTGGGTGGCGACCATTTTGCCTGCCTCTCTCACGTGTGTGAGCTATCTGTTCCACATTTTGGTCTGTTACAGGTAAGAGCACTCTCAGAGTCATTTGTGTGTCTTTCACCAGAAATATGTATGAAAAGCTTTCCTCAGAATCTCCAATAGTGCCTTCAGTGGGCCTAGGAAGTCAATGCAAGGTCCAGGGCTAACCACATTTTTTAGTAGGAAGAAGAAAAGCATTATTGATTTGAACTTCTACATTGAGCTAACATTATGCTTAGAGTCTTTACTTGAATTTTGCAACAACTCTGAGGGATAAGTCCTTTCATCCCTATTTTTACAGTTGAGAAAGCTGAAAATCAACAAAATTAAATAACTTGCCCAAGCAATTAGCAGACGATCAAGTCTTTCTGACCCCAGAGACCTTGTTATTTCTTTTACACTCAGACACCTCTACTGGGTATCAGACCTGCCTTGCTCTACAGGGCTAGTAACACTGGGTCCCCAGCAGGTGAATCTGGCTCAAGAGAACATCAATGAATATTGAATCAAGGGGACAAGGGGCATCAATCTCAAGAAAAGAAGTACAGGAAGAGGGAATGGCTTTAAACATGTTGTGAGCATTTGCAAGCAGATATCAGTTGGGTTTTAGGTACCTGCCGGTCGTCTCTCTCTCTCTCTCTCACACACACACACACACACACCACACACATGCACGCGCACGTGCGTACACACACACACACACAGTCCTACAGGAAGTCCAGGCCAATTTCCAGCTCTGAAGAGCGTCCTGCCTTTACATCCTCCTCATCTGCCCGCCCAAAGGGCGAGTCTCTTGCAGAGGACACCCACAGGAAGACTCCTGGCAGGAAGGGTCCAGCTCTCCACCAGCCCTGCCTTGCTCCTTGTCTCTACTTTCTTCTCACTGGACCCACAGGTGGTCTGGATACTGCTACTCCCTCTGCCCTGCCTGCTGTGGGCGAATGTCTGCTCCTTCCCTCATTGCTCTGCATGTGCTGGGAGATATTCACTGAGACATTTGAGCACAACCAGGGACAAGCATGATGCAAAGGGAGCTGCAGGGACATGGATGTGCGGCTGAGGGCACAGGGAGAGGAGGCCTGCATTCCCGTCCGGGCTGCCCCTGCCCCCACCTGTCACCCGAGTGATGATCGCTGTCCTGCTTCCTTATCTGAACCATGGGGCAGAGGACACCAAGGATGAGAATCACACTACAAACTGCAGAGCACTAGCATTGTGCCAGCATTTTAGTTTTTATTATTCCAACCTACATACAGGTGCTTTAAAAAATATTACAAAAAATGTTTAGTGTAAAGTAAGTCTTCCTCCTACTCAAACCCCGAATTTTTTGCCCCAAGCTAACCACTGTTAACTGTTTTCTGTGCATACTTTCAGAAATTTTCCATGCACGATGCAAATATGAGTGTGTGCTCTGTGTGTGTTGTGTGTGTTGGTGGTACCACACTCAACTCCATGCTGCCAAACAGAAACGAAATGAAATTCACATGTTCAACTTTGAAAGTTCTAGTAGCCTCTGTTTAAAAAGTAAAAATAGACAGGTTACGTTAGTCTTAATCATGTTTTATTTAACCCAATATATCTCAAATATTATCACTTCAACATGTAATATATACAAAAATTATTATTGAGATATTTGCATTCAGTATTTGTTCCAAGTCTTTCCAATTTAGTGGTCATGAAAAGTACAAAACAGGCTGAAAACTGCTGGAGATAGAATGTGAAGTAAAAAAGCCGGGACACAAATATGAACTATGCTATCAGCCTCACCTTTATGCATGGGGCCAAGGCCTGGACTAGAACATTGAAAGATGAAGCTGTGACTTGTGAGGGGCTGTTTCCCCTTTGTCGTTTTCCTTTACATTGTTATAAGGTTAGGCAATCAATGAAATTAGTTTTCTGTTTTCAACTTTATTTATGTATTTATTTGACAGAGTCTTGGTCTGTCGCCCAGGCTGGAGTGCAGTGGCGCAATCTTGGCTCACTGCAACCTCTGCCCCCCAGGTTTAAGTAATTCTCCTGCCTCAGTCTCCTGAGTAGCTGGGACTACAGGCACATGCCACCACACCTGGTTATGTTTTCAACTGTTTTTAAATCTTACTACATAGGTAATATATATTCATCATAGAAAAATAAGAAAATATAGAAAGAAAAATAGGCCAGGTGCAGTGGCTCACACCTGAATCCTACCACATTGAGAGGCCTAGGCGACGGGATGGCTTGAGTCCAGGAGTTTGAGACCAGCCTGGGCAGTATAGTGAGACCCTGTCTCTACAAAAAGTTAAAATAAAAAAAATTAGCTGGGCATGGTGGCATGTTCCTATAGTCCCAACTACTTGGGAGGCTGAGGTGGGAGGATTGCTTGAGCCCAGGAGGCAGAGGTTGCAGTGAGCCAAAATGGTGCCACTGTACTCCAGCCTAGGTGACAGAGTGAAACCCTGTCAAAAAAAAAAAAAAAAGAGAAGAAAGAAAGAAAGAAAGAAAGAAACAAGCCACACATAATCTCATCTATCAGATTCAGTCACCATTATGACTCAATACATATTATTTTTATAAAACATAATCTAGACTAAAGATCAATACTTTTAAGGCAACTCGGGGCTACCCGGTGAGCTGCAGTCAGCACAGGGAGGCCAGGGTGCCTACTATCAGCCCTGTAGGCCTTTCTGTGCTATCTATGGGACTCTAATTACGCACAAAGAACCATCAGTTATGGGCACTACTTAATGTCCTACATCTTTTCCAGAAAGCACATAAAGAGGCTATGGGCAGGAGATAAACATTTTCTTCCTTTGAAGTTCCATAACCCGGCCTCCTCAGCGAGCGTGGTGAGTCTGCCAAGGTCTCTCTCTGATCTGAGACTAAGCCATATGCCAAAACCTGAGGGTGAGCGTGACACCCCCCTCACTGGGTTGGTGGGTGAACTTCCAATGAGAAAGGGATGCTGGGCACATGTGGCAGAGGTAATGAAGTTTTCCTCCTGCTCTGAGACCTCTTTTTTCCTTTGAAACCTCAGGTGGCCATTGCAAGGTACTCTGGCTGGCAAATAGCCTATATTCTATGGGGTAAGTGCCGATATGTGACCCATCCAATTCAACACACATGCCTTCATCACCTAGGGAGTCCTGGCTGTGAGTGGGGAGGGGAGAGGTGGTCAGAAGCAGCCCTAGCCTCTGCCCTTGAGGGACCTTCAGGACAGAAGGAGAAACATAGTCTCGAGGTCCTCCTCAGCACCCGTCCTGAACCCAGGGAGTACATATGCTAAGGGTGGTGGTGACCCAGAGGAGAAAATGACTATCCAGCCCCAGGGCAGGGCGCAGATGCCTTCTAGGGGAGTTGACACTCGAACTGCACCTAGCAGATAGAGTAGGAAGTAAACAGGAAGGAAGGTGAGGCCTTGCCAGGCAGAAGAAACAGATAAGCAAGTGTGCCAGGGTGTCTGGCAGGAGAAGGGTAGAGGGTGGCCTGCAAGGTGGGGTATAGGAGGTGGCTCACAAAGGACCTTGAGTTACCACCGGCTCCCTTCATTCCTAGGCTACCTCATAATTCACGTGGTGCAGAGCCTATGTGGCATGGCAGTCATGTACGGCCTGGTGCTGCCCATCGTTCACAACCAGGGCCTGGAGATGCTGCAAGGGCTGGGCATCGGGATGTAAGTGCTGGGCGGGTATCCTGTCATTGCCATGTTCTGAAAGCTGGTGTGCCCACCAGCTGCTATGTGGACACATGGTCTTGGCCCTGACCCAGAGATGGGTCATCATAGCAACTTATGGGGAGAGGAAACAGCATTCACAAAAGACTGCCTCTCACACCATTCCGTAACACCCTCACAACCATGTGTGTGTGTGTGTGTGGGATACATGTACATCCATTTTCCAGCTGGAAAAATTAAGGTTTAGGAAGGTAAAATGAGAGGCAAGACAGTATGATGGAAGGAGGCAGGAAATCCTGGCAAAGCTTTTGGATCCATTTCTCTACCTCTCAGTTTACACATCTGGAAGACAAAGTGAATGTTGGCTTCACTGAGCATTTAGTGTGCATCTTTTCTCATAACAGCCTATGAATTTGGTGCTTGTGTTACCTTCCATTTTGCAGACCGGGGAACAGAGGCACAGAGAGACTGAGCGTTTCCTCCAATCAGGGGGAGGACTCAGAATTGGGAGCTGGGCAATCTGAAACCAAAGCCTCCTTTTAGCCACTACCTCTCATTGCCACTCAGGGGATGTCAACACACCATGCAGTGCTCTCTGGGGCCCCTCCCTGCTCTGAGCTTCTTGATTCCATACTTGCCACCTGTGAGTTGGAGGCAGAGCCTGTCCTGTCCACTCTCTTATGGTATTCTCAGGAACTTCCGAGAACCCCATTCCATTTTTAAATTCCCAACCTGTTAAACTGCTCACCTAGCTACCACCCCTGGTGAAAGGGACATCGGTGAGATCCTGGAGTAATGGTCTGTGGTCTGGAGCTAGAAGACCTGACCATGTGGTCTTGGGAAGGTCACCTCCCCTTTGTGAGCCTCGATTTTCTCTGCATAGTGGGCATGGGAATGCCTTGTAAGCGTAAAGCATGGAATTCACATTATCATTGTTCTGCTGGGTGGTCAACCTGTCTCCTCTCTCTCACTGGGCATCAGAGAAGGGTCTGGCAGAAAGGAAAAGGCTGCCTCAGGATGGCCCCACCTTGTGTTTCAGCCTCACCATATCCATCATCGTGGGTCTCATGATCCTGCAGATGTGGATTGCTGCCAGCTTCTTCCTACAGCCAAAACTGGGCACAGCTGACAAGCAGAAGCCCCTGGCTCTCAACAACAGGTGACAGTGAAGGAGGGAATGAGGGAATTGTAGGCCTTTGGCTTCAGCCATCTCTGGGTTCTTCCCTGTCCCCCATGCCAGGTTCCTGGGTGGGCCCCACATTCTCTGAGAGGGTGAGGTACAGTGGGTCAGTGGTGGGCTCTGGAGCTGGACTGGCGGGATCCAGATCCTAGCTCTACCCCTTAGGAGCCATGTGACATGCGGGATCTTACTCAACATCTGTGAACCTCAGTTTCCCCATTTACAAATAATTGTGCATACCTCAAAGAGGCGTTGTGAGGATGAAATGTGTCAAAATATGAACTTAGAACAATAGTGCATGGCACATGGAAATCCTTTCTAATTTCATTCATTCAAAGCCATCCATTCATTGGGGGAACAATGTGGGCATGAGGGTAAAGAAATAATCCCAGCACAATCTGCCTGTGAGAAGCTCAGTCCACTGGAACAGACAACAGGCACATAAACAAGGACAGAGGACACCAGGGAGCGCAAAAGGAATACAAGAGAAACCTGGAGGAGGAGAGGCAGGGGTGGTTAACGCCACTGCAGATGGGTCTCTGGAGCTGAGGTCAGCACAACGGTAGGATTTCTACAGGCAGAGAAGAGGAGAGGGTGTGGCTGGCAGCCAGCACCACAAGGACAAAGGCAGGAAGCCACAAAAGGGCAGGATGTGTTAGAAGATTGAGAATCACAAATGGTTGCCATGCAGTGGCCTTAGTGAGTGACAGGAAGGGGACACAAAGTGACAAGACCAGAAAACCCCTGGGGGCAGTGAGGGGGCTGAAACTCAGGATGCAAAGTTTAGGCTTTATTCCAGAGGCAACAGGAAACCACATGATCAGGTGGTCATTTGGGAAATTTCCTTTGGAAGACTTTGGAACAGCTGCAGCTGGGAATAGGTCCCTGGTGCAACAGACAGTGGGGAAGCCCCACCCTCTGCCATAATCAATGACCCAGCTGCAGCCCCATGAAATTTCTTATCATGCAGGAAGCCTCAAACCCCAAGGATCACATGAAACAATGACTGTCCCCACTGACATTCATCCTTCAATGTGCTCAGTGGCCCCCACACTGTACCTGAGCCATTCCTCACACCAGTGCTGTGAGGTGAGGGCAATCGGCTCCCCTTTAAGGCACAAGGTCACAAAGCTTTGAGCCTGAACCTATAGGATTTGATCCTGGGTCTGGGGGACTGCAGAGCCCACCTGCCCAGCCACCTTGCTCTATTGAAAGGTGATGCCTTGGGCTGGCTTCTATTTGCAGGAAAGCGTTCCACAACTTCAACTACTTCCTGTTCTTCTACAACGTGCTACTGGGCCTGGGTGCCTGCCTTTCCAGGCTGCTCATCAGTTGCCTCCTTGGCACGTGGCTGATTGCCCGCATCGACAGGACTATCATGCAGAATGGCTATGAGGGAGCAGACATGGGTAAGTGACCTGGTCACATCCTCTGGAGAGGGCTGGTCTTGCACCTCTGTGGCAGCTGCCTGGGAAGACAAGTAGCAGAGGCCCGGAGTTCATGCCTTTCATTTATGCTCAGAGTTTATCTTCCAGCGGAGGCCATACAGCTGAGTAGTAAAGACACATTCAGCCCCCTGGTCAAAAGAGAATTCAAGGCTATTACATTTCTGCCCATTTGGCAGACCTTTGGGGTATAGAGGAGGAGGAGTCAAAGGTAGTCAAATTCTGTCTGAACACTTAGAAGTTAATTTATGAATGCATAACTCTGAAAATTTTTAGGAAGAACATATCTCAGAATTATTAGTGGTGTTAGCTGGAAACAGTGCAGAAGATGTTCTGTTCAGTTGAAATGCTCCAAATTCAAAGCCATTTCTGATGAAGCAAAAGTAGTTTGTATTTTATTTTGAGCCTGATCATTCATTCACTCATCTATTCAATAAATGTACTGATGCTTGCTTGGGATTAGCCACAGCAGCTCCTAACCCTTTGAGCTTTGAGTTCCCCATAAAATGGCCAGATTAGAATATGATCTCTAAGAGTCCTGCAGATCTTTCTACCTCATTTTGTAGATTCTCAGAAAAGACTCAGGCACCAATGGAGAGCAAACTGGCTCGTAGTTATATCATGAAAAGCACAAATGGGGCCATGTCAGGAGGTACTGCCTGGCCTGACCTGCCTCTGGATTTCAGGGTTCAGTGCATGGATCGGGATGCTCTATGTGGACCATTATCACACCAACCCTGTGCTCGTCAGCTTTTGCCACATCCTGATCGCAAATCACAAGGAGAAGAAACTGCAGCAGACCACCAAATACTGGTGTCTAAATCAATCGGCAGGTAACGGCTCCTGTTTGAGCCTATGCTGGATTCAGACAGCAGGAAGTAAATACCCCAAGGCTCCCTGGGATCCCTGAGGTGCCCCAGGTTCCACTTTTCCTGCTCCTTTTCTCTATACTCCATGCCCCGGGTGCCCTTGAACTAGGAAGCCCAGGAGGCTTAGCTCCCAGTCAACCTGATGATGGGACCCACTCAGGCCTTGTGTCCTTGTCCTGTTAGGTGGCCTCCTGCCTTGTTCCTGGAAATGAACTCTAGTTCTGCTAGTGGAGTTCTCCATATCCCATTTGTTTGAGTCTCCAACCCATATCCCAGGCTACATGGCAGATGCCTTCCAAGATGAGGCTACAGTTTGATGATTCTGCCCTGTTGCTTACCACAAGATCTCTGAGGCTCTCTGCCTCGCTAGGGCTCAGACTGTGTTAATTGCTATTCCCAACACTGCAGATACTCAATTCTAAAGGACAACTTACATCCCTTCAACCTCCCTCATGTCCCCAGGAGTCCCTGTCCAGCTCCTTCTGCCACATCTTACACATTCCAGGCAGCCCTTGCAAACACTTTGGAGAGGGAGTTCCCCTCCCTGAGACCCCTCACTCCTTCAGTCTGTCTGCTCTGATTCTATCCTAGGTCCCCGTGTCTCAGCTAGGTCCAGAACAAGGTGGTTCCTGTTGCAGACCCTAATCAACAACCCAAGACTCATCATACACAGAAAATTAAAATCAGGGCACAGTTCTCAGGAATCCCAAATTCTGATGGCATGCTTGGAGAGCTGACGCTGGCCCCCATCATCTGCTCCAAAGCCAGGCTAGGACATCTGCCACCAAGAGAGGGCTCAGTCTAACCAGAAGCTGTCCCCTGCAATGAAATGGGATGGCACAGCACCATCCATGCAGATGGCAGACAATATTGGCCACTCATGGGATGGCCACCTGGGCTGAGGAATGAAGTCTCAGGACTATTTCACTCCCTTGGCAAAAAAGATTAAAAAACTAAAGAAAAATCTGTTGAACAAACTTTGCCCATTAATGACTTCCACTATCCGTTGTGGGTAGGCATCCTTGGAGAGTTACCTGTTAAAAAGCACTTAGTTTACCTACAAAGCAGAATTTTATGTCAATGGAGAAGGTGGTAAAATGTGTACATCAGGAGAGTTTAACCATTAGATCCCATTTTTCTCTGGAACAGAATGTGGATTTCAGTATCCTCATTGCTTCCTTCTTGCCAGGCTTTATGGTGGATGTGAGAGAAGGAAATCCATGATCCTGGCCCCAATGTTGTTGGACAAGCAGGCACACAACAGGCTTTCTCTCCCATTGCCACTGGGATGAGGAATGGATCGGAGCTAACTTGGGCCTTAGTCATAAAGCAGATGCACAGATTCTCTCTAATAAGGGTGGGATTACTTGGAAAAGCCACCTGTCTGAAGATACAAAGACAGGGTAGGCAGGTATTCTAGGTGGGGGATCACAAGAGTAAAGTTGTGTGAGCAAGCAAGCCCCAAGCATGTTTGAGGAAGGTGAGTCATGTGACATGTCGTGGTGCAGAGCTTTAGGGCTGGCCAGGACCATCCCAAGAAGGGCGAAACGTTGTGCCAGGAGACTTGGACATTTGTCCTGTGCAAAGCCCAGTACTTAACCACATTTCATGCTGAAGCACAAAAACCTGGCCCAGGACCTGTACAAAATCTGTCCATTCAAAATTCGTTATGAAGCTTCTGCAGTTATTATGAGGATCCCACCAACAGGGCAAAGGGGAATCCCCATTCCCCTCATGAGTCCAAGAGCAATTGTAATTCAGTTGTTATTGTTAAGCACCTAATGTAAACCTAGTCCTGTTGCTAGGTGTTTGCCAGCATTGTCTCTTTTTAGTTTAATCTCTAACTGAGCTTTATTATCCTGCTTTTTAGAAACTGAGAAAACCAAGACTCAAAGTGTTGGGATTCCCATGCCACCACTTTGTAGGTGTGTGATAGCAGCCCAATTACTTTGCCTTTATTCACTTTTCTTATCTATAAAAAGACAGTAATACCCCCTAACACCTAAAATTGTTTTGAGGAAAAAAGTGAGTTAATAGAGGCAAACACTCTTAAGATAGTGTCTCACACATCCTAAACTCTCAATAGATATTAGCTATTGTTATTTGTCATATAACACTTTGTGATGATCTGATTAATATCTGCTCACTCAACATGAAGAAGCTTTATTTGGGACCACTAGGCCTCATTGCTTTCTAGGGATCAGATGAGGTAGACACAGAATGTATTAACAGAAGCATAATATTTAAAAGAACCCAGTGTCAATCTTAGGTAGTAGAGCTTCAGGACTGCCTGTTCCCATGCCACCCTCAGGCAGGCTCAGACAAGACACCAAGGGTGTCTGAAGACCCTGGGTAGCCTTCAAGGTCACAGGCATGAACACAACCTGAGGAACTTGTGAGACATATCAAAAGAACCAACATACACATTATAAGAGTCCCATTAGGGGAAGAAAGAGAAAAATAAGAAGAAAAATATTTGAAAAAATTAGTGGCTGAAAACTTTCCAAATTAGATGAAAGACATGAATCTACACACCCAAGAAGCTTAATGAAGCTGGATAAACTCAATGAGATATACACTGAAACACATTATAGCCAAGTTGTTGAAAATCAAAGATGAAGAAAAAAATCTGGAAAGATGCAAAGGGGAAAAGACTCATCACAAGTGAATGATCCTCAATAAGATTAACAGTGGATATCTTATCAGAAACCATGAAGGGCAGAAGGTAATGTGATGATATATTTTAACTGATGAAAGAAAAAACTGCCAATCAAAAATTTTATATTTGGAAAATCGTATCCTTTGAGAGAAGAAGAAATTCAGATATTTCCAGATAAACAAAAGTCAAGGTAGTTTTTCACTAATAGACCTGCCATAAAAATATTTTAAGTGAGTTCTTCATGCAGAAGTAAAAGTATATAGTACCTCAAAGCCATGTGAAGAAATAAAGATCACTGATAAAGGCAACTTCATTAATAAATAGAAAGCCCAGTATTATTGTATGTTTCATTTAGAGTGCCTTTATTTCCTCTATGACTAAAAAAGCAAAAGCATAAATCACTTATGATAAATCTACGTTATTGGGCACACAATGTATAAAAATGCAATCTATGACAGTAACTTTATAAAGGGGAAGGGATGAAAATGTGTGGGAGCAGGGTTTGTTTATAATTGAAACTAAGTTGGCATCAGTCAAACTAGGTTGTCATTTAATACCCAAGGTAACAACTAAGAAAATAACTAAAAACATGCAGAAATGGGAAATGAAGATAATCAAAATAGTACGCTATAAAAAAATCAACTAAACACAAAAAGACTGAAATGAATGAATTGAAGAACAAATAACATATGAGACATACAGAAAACAAATAGATAAATAGCAGAAATGTATCCTTCCTTCTCAGTAATTACTTTAAATTTAAATGTATTAGAATCATCCAGTTATAAAGCAGGGGTTGGCAGAGAAGATAAAGAACATAATCTGTCTATATACTGTCTACCAGAGACTTATTCTAGATCTATAAACAAAAAAGATTGAAAGTAAAATGATGGAATAAGATATTCTATGCAAGTCATAACCGAAAAAGAGCCAGAGTGGCTAGATATTATCAAAACAAAAAGATTTTCAGAAAAATGGGTTAAGGAGATAAAGAAGTGCATTATATATTGAAAAAGGGTTTAACCCACCAGGAATATATAACAATTATAAACATATGCATATATAACATTAGACTCCAAAACATACGAAGCAAAATTGACAAAATTGAAGGGAGAAATAGACAGTTTTACAATAATAGAGACTTCAATACCTCATTTTCTTTCTTTCTTCTCTTTTTTTTTTTTTTTTTTTTGTGAGACTGGATCTGACTTCATTGCCCAAGCTGGAGTACAGTGGTGTGATCTCAGCTCACTACAACTTGCACCTCTTGGGCTTAAGCAGTCTTCCCACCTCAACCTCTTGAGTAGCTGGGACTACAGGCATATGCCAGCACGCCTGGCTAATTTTTTCTTTTTTCTTGTATTTTTTTGTAAAGACGAGGTTTCACCATGTTGTCCGGGCTGGTCTCGAACTCCTGGCCTCAAGTGATCGACCCACTTTGGCCTCCCAAAGTGCTGTGATTACAGGCATGAGCCACTGTGTCCAGCCAATACCTCACTTTCAATGGATATAAAAACCAGACAGAAGATTTATAAGGAAATGGAGGACTTGAACAACACCATAAATCAATAAGTTCTAGCAATACATACAAAACACTCTATAAAATAACAAAAGAACATGTATTCTTCTCAAGTGTATATGGAAACTTTTCCAGGATAAACCATATGTTAGGCCCTTTAAAAGTCTTAATAAATTTTAAAAGACTGAAATCATATGATCATCAAGAAGTACATGCAGACTGCTCTAAAACAAAACTCATTGGTTTCAGTGACTCATTTCAGGACTTGGTGTTAGTTCACTGGGAGAAGATAGCTGTTTCTAGGCAAATGTCCTGGCCCAAGTGTCTTATCTGAAATACTGCAGGTCAGAGAAGATTTCTGTGATAAGTTCTATTCTGTTATTCTGTTAACAAGCATGAAGGAGATATGCAGGTATTTCAGAATGCAAGCGTGAGGGCTTCTGCTTTATGGATCCTCCCTGACACTATTTTGGTTAGAGTTTTGACACAAGTGACTCCATTTTGTATTGTTCACTTCCACATTAGATACTCCCCATGAGACCACAAGGTACAGGCTGGGAGAGAGAAGGCATTGTAACAAGAGTAGGAACCACAGGCATTTGGACCACTTCTTCTTGTAACTTATTTGTGCCTTCAGGTCCTGTTTAGGCTCAATCATATGTGTGTGTGTATATATATATATAAAAAACACTTCCATTGGATGATGAAGTGTTGCTGTGCATGGCAACTTTATGGGTTGGTGGATCAGATAACACCAAGTTCATGATGGGCAGCTCAGGGCACGTAGCAACTTGGTGGCCCATGCATGATCAAGCATTCAGTTTCTCCTAAGTCCCAGTAGCAGGTCAAGAGCCATCTCTTAAAAGAAGATTAGTTATCTGTAGATGATGGTAGTACCTTTCTCCAAAATCCTAAAGACAGGAGCTGCAATTTACCTATAGGATGCCAAAGGCTCTCAACAGCATCCCTATCTGCTGCTAACACTTCAAGTACCATTGAGTCTGCTGGATCAATGGTACTTGTGGCAGACCAAGTGGCAGACCAGCTTGGACAGCTGCCTGGACCTTTGCAGAACCTTCTCCTATTTTTCTAACCCACTCAAAACTAGCAGCTTTTTGGGCCACTTGGAAAGGCCAGAGTAACATACTTAAATGTAAAATGCGTTGCCTCCAAAATCCAAACAGCCCCACCAGGCATTGTGGCTCTTTCTGGTTGTAGGAAGAGCTAGATGCAACATCTTTCCCTTCACTTTAGAAGGGATAGGTTCACATACCCCACACCACCCAACCCCTAAAAATTTCACTGAGGCAGAAGTCTTATGAATTATAGTTAGATTTATTTCCCACTTTTCTGACATGCAAATGTCTTACCAATAAGTCTAGAGTAGTTGCTACTTCTCATTCATTAGGTCCAATCAGTCTAATGTCATTAACGTAATAGACTAGTGTGATATCTTATGGCAAAGAAGGGTGATCAAGATACCACAAGAATGTTTCAGTTCTCCTGAAATCAATGTCAGTTCAGAGCCAGTGTCCAGCAGTCCTGAAATGTCTGATTATTTCCTTTTCCTCAATACACAGCTACCTTGGTAAAGAGCTCTATGTCCCTTGTGGAAGGCTGAGAGATTAACATTACTGTCTAAATTTTCAGTTGTGTCCTTCCTTGAGGGGGCCCAACTTCCCCTTCATTCAAAGGGTTCCAAGTGTATAAACAGGCTCAAAACTTGGAATTGATTGAGGAGCCATGATTTTTTGTTTTTAGATTCAAATTAGACTTTTGGTGACTTGACCTGGAATTTTTCTGCTTATATGGATCATATAAGAATTTAGTAGACTTCCTATCTATTTCACTTCTAAGAACACTGTAATTAACTAGTCCTACAATATGCTGTAGTCAAGCAAAAGAACCCAGAAAAGTGAAGTAATTTAGTCTGAGTCTGAAGACCTGAGAACCTGGGAAGCTGCTGATGTAAATGAGTAGCCAACATTATAGGTCTGTGCAAGTCAGATAATTCTGATTGTTTCTTTGACTCAGCTATTCATTATGGTAATTTAGCCCACCTTGTCTGGGCTGTTGAGCCTCCACTTGATCCCTGCCAGTCCAAAATCCAAATACTCTCATTGCATTTAGGTTTTCCAGTTGAGTGACTGCTGTTTCCACTGTAAGGTCTGGCCTACAGAGAAGAGAGATTGCAGAGCACTTTAAGGATACTGGAGCTCCTCTCACAAATTTATTTCTCAAAGTATTGGAGAAAAACATGTCTTCTGGACCCTTTGGTGTGGGTGATTGGGTTTTAAATGACAAATTCACATTAACATTCCAGTATCCTTGAGCCTTTAAGTCCCTTCTTCTACTTTAAACCAAGAAAGATCAGTCTTTTCCAATTTGCTCATCTTTTGATCCGTGACTCAGCAAACTGACCAAACAAATTGTTAGAGCTCTTTCTAACTTCTCAAGCTGCAAAATCTCTGCTTAGTGAGCCCATTTAATAAATTCAGTCTGGTTCAGCCTTATGCTCCTTCACCATTATCCCATACCTTTAATATCCATTCCCACACATGTTCTCTGGATCACTGCTTATATAAATTAGTAAACTCAAGCAGATCTTCTGGAGTGTAGTGTACCTCCTCATGCGTCACACTTTGTACCTAACCTTAGGGGCCTGCTGGAACTTGAGTCTAGTTAGAGGTCTAGAGAGGGGTGGTGGGGGTAGATCTTGAGAAGAATCATCATTATTATCTTTCATGGTAACTACCTCATATAAGGCTGTTATTTCTTCAGACAATGCAGGGTTGATGCCCTCAGATAGAGGTTGAATGGCTGATACCACTGTGGGTGGGAAGCTATTTCTGTTGGGAGTGGGAAAGCCCCTTTTTCTGGGAGTGGGGATACCTCTTCCATTGGCAAGAAGACTTCAAAATTTAGAAGCTCTGTGTCCCCAGCTTCATCAAAATTTTCTCACACATCCCCATCCCAACGTATAGAACCCTGTTTCCCAATGAAGGCCTGAACTTTAACAGTGGACCCCCTGGGAGGCTTGGAGTTCAACTTGCTTGTAATTCGTCCAATTGCTGGGATAAGATCCTGTGTCTGATTTTCAGTAATTTCAGTCCTGCAACTACAGGAGATAAGTCTCTCCCTCAGGGCACACCTAGACACTCTGAATTAAGTCATTTATGTAGCTCTTGAGCTTGGAATTCAAATACTTGACTCAAATAGCTTTTCTTTCACCTCTTTATCCAGTAGTGAAAGCAATCAACCAACATTATTATATTTCTTAGTTTTCAAAAAATGTTTGGAAGTATCATACACAGACTTACTTACCTCTTTCCTTCTTATAAGTGGTTAATTAGAAGTACCCAATCCAGATATTTTGCACATCTCTATAAATAGTTCACTACATGGACTATCAGTGCTCTCTCTATTACTGGAAATAAAGTCATTAGCATCTTTATATCTAAACAGATTAGAGAGCCATTTTCAGAAACCCCAAAACCAGTTCAGAAAACTAATCCTTAAAATTTTTTTCCTCTATTCTTAGTGTCAAAATCTGTGTGTGTTAGAGTTCTCCAGAGAGACAGAACCAATACGATAAATAGAGAGATAGATATAGATATATAGGTATAGATAGCTAAGAGAAGATTTGTTATGATTACAGAGGCTGTGAAGTCCTACACTATGTTATAGTCAAGCAATACAACCAGTAAAAGTAGTGATGTAATTCAGTCTGAGTCTGAAAACCTGGGAACCTGGGGAGCCACTGGTGTAAATTCCACAGTCAGAAGGCATGAGAACTAGGATCTCCAATGCCCAAAGGCAGGAGAAGTTGGATGTCCCAGTTCAGAGAGAGAGAGAGAGAGAGAATTCACCCTTCTTTCACCTTATTATTATACTTGGGCCTTCAAAGGATTGGATGATCTCTACTCACATTATATAGGTCATTTTTTTTATTATTCAGCCTACTGATTCACTTGCTTATCTCTTCTGAAAATAGCCTCACAGATACACCCAGAAATGTTTTCTTAGCTATCTGGGCATCCCTTAGCCTAGTCAAGTTGACACATAAAAATAACTATCACACAAATACTTGGGCAGGGCTAGCTTCCTCTGGTCTTTCCGGTCACAGCAAAAAATGTCACCTCAATGAGAACATTTCTGAACCCCCCACCCAATGACTTTCCTGCCCCACTCTCAGCACTCTACTAGAAAGTGGAGGACTTACATTACCAGATATTGGGACTTAGTTTAAAACTATAGTAATGAAGGCTGTGTGTGCTACAAGTGCAAGGATAGAAATGAAGAGAAATAGAATACAGAGCCCAACTCAGACCCACACATTTGGACATTTTATGTATGATGAAAGAGGTGTGCAGAACAGTAGGGAGAAGATAGTCTTTTCAGTAAGTGGCCCAGGTCAGCTGGTTCTCCATATGGGAAAGAAATGAATCTTGACTCCTAACTCATACACTATAAACAAAAACCAATTCCAGGTGGATTGTAAATTTAAATGTGAAAGTTTAAAACAATATTTACAGTAGATAATATCAGAGAATGTTTTCATGACCTTGAGGCAGGCAAGGATTCTTAGGTAGGACACAAAGTGTACTGGCCATAAAGAAAAAAATGGATAAATTGGGACCTATTAAAATTGTAACATCACTTCATTGAAAGACACCTTCAAGAGAGTAAAAAGGCAAGAACAGAATGGGAATACATATTTGCCAGATTTATGTGAAAAAGCCTCATATTTATGATATGTAACTAACTCCCATAAATGAATGAGAAAAAAGACAGACAATCTGCCAGGAAAATTGGGCAAAAGATTCCACATTCCACAAAAAGACATTCCACATCCAAATGTCCAACCAGTATATGAAACGTGTCCACATCATTACTAATCAGGAAAATGCAAATTAAAACCATAATATGATACTACCATGTAGTGGCTAAAATAAAAACAGGAGACAATATCAAGTGTTGGTGAGGATGTAGAGCAACTCGAACTTTCATACACTGTTGTGTGTAAACTGATACAACCATTTGCAAATTCTTTGGTAGTATCTCTTAAAGATGAACATACACATATTCTATGACTCAGCAATTCCACTCTTAAGTATACACCCAATACAAATGCCTACATATGTTCACCATGCAAAAGAATGGTCAGAACAGCATTATTATTGGTAGTCTGCAAATTGAAAAAATCCAAATGTGTATCAATAATAGAAAGGATTAACAAAATGGGGTATATATTTTTTAATAATGGGATACTATACAGAAATAAACTATAGACACATTAAAATATATATATGGGCTTAGCCTGGTTGCTCATGCCTATAATCCCAGCACTTCAGGAGGTTGAGGCAGGAGGATTACTTAAACCTAGGAGTTCATGTGGGCCACGTCGTGAGACTCTGTCTCAACAAAAAATAAATAAAAATTAGCCAGGTATAGTGGTATATGCCTGTAGTTCTAGCTACTTGGGAGGCTGAAGTGGGAGGATTGCTTGAGCCCAGGAGTTTGAGGTTACAGTGTGAGCTGTGATTGTGCCACTGCACTCCAGCCTGGGTGACAGAGCAAGACACTGTCTCAAAAAAAAAAGTATGAAACTTACAAACATAATGAAATAAGCCCAACATAAAAGAGTCCCCATTTAAATAAAATTTTTAAAGAAGCAAAACTAATTCAGAAGTTAGAATATTTGTTATCCTGGGGGAAGAGAGGGCAGTGACATGACAAGTACACAAAAGGGGCTTCTGGAGAGTTGGTAATGCTCTATTTCTTATGGGTACTGGTTACTAGGCACGTTCCTTTCAGATAATTCACTGAGCTATCCACTTATGATTTCCATACTTTTAGATATGTATGCTATGCTTCAACATGCACATCCAATCAGTTGGTTAAATAACTTTTTTCCTGGTTAGTCACAGATCAGGTGGTTCAAGACTCGAATTACAGGGTCTAGATTCATATCCTAGATCTTCCTATCTTGGAGATCTTGGCCAAGTCACTGACTCTGAATTTCAGTTTCTTAATCTGTAAAATGGGTTAGTTAAGGCACCCTTCTCATAGTTATTGCAGGCATTAAATCTTCTCATTAAATATTTGCTCTTGTGGTGGTCCTCATTGCTCTGCTTTGTCTGGACTATGCAGAAGACAGACAATAGTCTGGGATAGAGGAAGGAAAAGATGGGGTCAAGAGACATTTTCAAAGTTAAGAGTGAGAGGGAAAATATCAAAGATGATGCTGAGCTACAAGAAAAAGATCCAGAGGCCCTGGTGTCATTCTTTCCATTCCCTGTCTCTGGCTTTTTGCCCATATCTAAACACAGGAGGTGGACTAACCAGATGATCTCTAACTGGTTAGTCTTTCCAACTATGATATTATCAGGTTGGGAGGAGAATGGAAATGCCATCCAAAAGGCAAACACGAATTTCCACGTTTGATCCAAACTCAAACACACAGTCTCAAAAACTTGGAAGTTAAGGGAGGTAAATTCTCAGTGGCAGGATTATGGGTTATTTTACTTTCTCCATTGAAGTTTTTCTGTTTTCTAATTTTCTGCAATAAATATGGAGTTCAATTAAAACAAAATGCCATACTTGACATATCCATGCCTACTATTTATAGCCATATAATTTTTAAAAAGAAAGAAACCCCTAAATTACAGATGTGCCTGGAACCAGAACCCAGAAAGCATCTGGGTAGGGAAAATAGTTTCTAACGTTCAAGGCCAAAGCCAGTAGGGCCTCCTTGGATGGGAAAGAGATATGAGACTGCAAATAATTCCTGGACATTACCTATTTGTTATTGTGTTTTCATCCCTTCCCTCAGTCACCTACACGTTTTCTTTCTCCAGCTAAAATGAATCTAATCTTTGTTACAGTACTTCACCTTGTTAATAAAACCCAGGACCAAAGAATGAGCATTTATTAGCAATCGTAACATATCACTGCCAAAGTGAGGGATTCTGTAAGAAGGCGCTGGGTGTCTCATATATATGGGAAACCCTAGGCCACGTTCAGTGCCAACCACAAGCATTTTCATCTCTGGCCAGGCAAGCCTTGATCCCTGAATTTTGAACTCTCAACCTCTTTTAAACTGAGACACAGATGGTGTCTTCCAGAGTCTTTCAGCTTCTAACTTACAGGCAAACACTACCATATGCTGTCTCCCAGCAGAGATTGGTTTTAACTAAGGCAAATAAGATAGGATGGACTTCGTTGACCATGATGGCTCAGTGCTACATCTCATATATCCTACCACCTTTCAGAACATTTAATCGTGCTGCTCCTGGCGGCCCTTGGGTTGTAGTCCTTGTAGAGAGGAGAAACTGGCATTGAAGAAAGTAGTTGAGTTTTACTACTCCACGTGGGGCGCTCCCATTACTAAGAGCAACCTCCCCTCCCTGGGAAGAAAAGCGTGGGCGGGGCCAGGGCAGTCCCTCCCCTCCGCGTTGCCTTGGAGACCATGAGCGTCCAGCTGCAGCTGTCGCTGGATCGTCCCTGGCTACCTTGAGAGGTGCTTTCTGCAGGCGGGGACGCGCCCAGGCCGGGTGCAAGGCCTCCCTCCAATCTGCCGGGCTGAGGGGGATGTCCAGCGGCTGCTCAGTCTATTTGGGGGACTAGGGAGGGGGATGGGAGGGGCTGGTTGAGTCTTCTCAGCACACAGTAGGCGCCTAATTAGCGTGACCTGAATCAGGGTACTCTCTCCCTCCAATTCTCCTTCCCTGTGTCCCATGGAGGGTGGGTTAGGGTCCCGGATGAGAGTTCAGCGCCGCGTTGGAGTTCCAATCCCAACCGACATCTTGAGTGCTGTTAACTTTTCCCAGAAGAGCATGGCAGAGTGAAGCACAAACAATAATCCTGTATCATTCGCGTTCCCAAAGTCCCTTCGGATTTGCGCCCTGCGCGGCGGGGAGAACCGGCCTCCTGCTCGAGTTTGGAGCTCATCTGAGGTTAGTTTCATCAGTTCGTTGAAAGTTAAGACCCTGAGTCGACGTTCCCCAGGCCCCTATCCCCCAGCAGAGAGTCCTTCCTCGGGAGTCCCGCCCTGGGTGCCGCCTCCAGGGCAGACGTCGTCCCGCCTGGACCTGACCTGAGCTTGGGACGGGCGGTTTCCCAACCTCAGGAATTGGAATTGAGACACCAAAGCTCAGACGCGTTTCCTGGACGACGGCTTCCCGGCAGGGGCATACAGCCAGCGGACAAGATGTCGTCAGTGGGGAAGGTGACCCAGGTTCCGAGTGGGAAAGCCTACCAGCAGATCTTCCAGGCTGAGGTAGGAGCTGCCCTCTGTCCCCCTGTTCTCCATTCCTCTTCCCTTGCTTTCTTCCAAACTTCCCTCCCTCCCAGAATAAAACAAGGGCTTTGAAATTACTTTGATTTTTAAAATAATTCTTACTGGTTCTTAAATTGTACCAACACAAAATTAGAATGTGGGTCCTTGAAAATTAGAAAACTTAAATTAAAATTTTAAATGTAAATTACTCAGAAATAGCCTGGATGGAACCACTGGGTGACCTCTCTTTTTCCCCATGTATAACAACATGTCTAATTTTTGTATTTAAAAAATAGGCTTCATTCTGTGCTAGTGTTTTGAAATTTGCTTTTTCTCCGTAACAGTATCTCACAGACCGTTTTCTATGCCCGTGGGCACCCATGTATTTCACCGTGCTGAGTGGCTGCCCGCTTGTTGATCTAGGACTCCCATAACTGTATTAAAGTGAAGCCCTCTTGACAACAGTGTAGGTTATTGAAATTGCCTTGTCTTCTCTAAAGCACTGTATAGACAAAACAAGATCTTAAAAGGAACACACAGACCCGAATCCTTCTTTTGAAGTTCTGTACTGCTTATTTAAAAGGGATCTGCGTTCCTAATTTGAGCCCTAAATAATTCTCTGTAAAACCTCTGGAAATTATAAAAGTATAAAGAAACCAAAAAACAATTACATCACTCACACGATCCTGCTCTCTCTAAGGCCATTCTTAACTCTTGGCATATTTCCTCCAGGGCCTTTTCCTATGCATTTTAAATTTTGAGATCATACTGTTTAATTTTGGTTATAATTTTTAATTTGTGTGTTTAAGTGATGTGTTTAACAATATATCGTCTCCTAAACATTTCCTGAGGTTATAAAAAATTCTTTGTGGGTCTCATCTTTAACAAATGCCTAACATTCCATCAAACGGACATACCATGTTTACTCAGCCAATCCCTATTATTTCTCAGTTCTATTTTTCCAGTTTCTTGTGATTATAAAAAAGCCTGAGATGTTCATCTTGATCTTCATTTAAGGTTCTTAAAAAGAGGCCTTCCTTGAAGTGGCTGGGTGACTGTTACTGGGAGGAGAACTCTCCTGTAGGGATATGCCCTGGGGTTGAAGGCCTCCCTGAAAAGTGCCTTTCTATACAGCTCTCTGGATGTCTTTCTAGACAGCCACCATCAGCCTGAGAGTGCTGGGGAGTCAGCAGCTCTGACCACTCCCCCATCCCTGGTCCTCCCTGGATTCAGGTGCAGCTGGTCCACTCCCTGGCGGCCACCAGGAAGAGGGCTGCAGAGCATTCTGTGACCCTGAAGAGTGGCAGGATACCCATGACGAAGAAGGTGGAGACTCCTGAAGGGGAGGTGATGTCTCCTCGACAGCAGAAGTGGATGCACAGCCTCCCCAACAACTGGATCATGGAAAACCCTGTTCTCCACAGGTAGGTCCTGCTGTCCATGCCTCACCCCCATGCACCAGGGTACCTGAGCCTTCAAAAACTCAAAAAGAGCTGGCACAAGATGAGTAGCCTGTAGGAGTGAAGTCTCAAGTACCACCCCTAAAGCAGGGAGGTTAATACCTACCTTGCAGGGTGGTTTGCTTCTCTCGCCCCCATTCCCCAACTCCCACAGTCATTATTGATTAAGTGCCTAGGGCCAGGCACTCGGTGTGGGGATCCCACCCTTAGGAAACTTGAGACCTCGAAAGTAAATAAATAAGCACATGCCCCCAATGGCAGAAAAGCTCTAACTAAGGGGACAGGCACTATGGGATGGGGGCCGGGAAAGCTCTCTGAGGAAAGGGATCACCTGAAACCAGAGGGTGCAGTATGGGGACAAGGCTCTGAGAAAGGTGGTCTTGGCCCCCTCCAGAAGTCTGAAGGTAAGTGGACCCTGAGAGAGGGCAGGAGATGAGGCTGGGAGCAGCCTTTCAGGCCATAGTCAGTATTCTGAACTTTACTTCAGTGAGCAGCTGATTTGCAGTTTTGAAGTCCCTCAGACAGCTCTGTGCAGAATGTGGGGGGCTTCAAGAAGAGGCAGGAAGGCCAGGGCACAGGACACTGCATTTGTCTTCATAACCTTGCTGGTGGCTGTGAAAGGAAAAGTAGCGATGGGCCTCAGGTGTCTCTTGGAGGCAGAACCCATGATACCTAGTGATGAATTGGAGGGGAGGAGAGAGTTCCTGAGAGCCCTTGGTCTCTGGCCTGAGTGCTGGGTGAACAGCAGAAATGCAGTTCCCTGAGATGAGAGCAGGTGGGGTCAGGCATGGAGATCAGCAGTTTCTTGTGAACTTGCAAGTTCACAGTTCCTAAGCATGCCATTTCAGTTCACTGAGCTCTGACTCTCAGCTATGGGAAAAGGAAGAAACAGATCTTCTTCCCAGGGTTCTTGAGAGAATGAAGCAGGCGTGGGGCTTCCCTTAGGCACTTTGAGTTCTATACAAGCCATAAACCCTTGCTGGGCCTGGGACTCTGGGATAGAAAGCAGGCCTCCTCTGCCTGTCTTGGTTGTTCCTTTCACCCTCTTTGGGGCAGGGACAGACCCCTTGATGAGTACAGTTCTCTGCCCTGACCTGGCCTTTGAATTTTCCCAGGAAAGCCACCCCCAAAGCTTCTGACCCTCATGCTCTTAACTCCCAACAGATGGAAAAATCCACTGGCCCACCCAAGCCCAGACTCGCGATCAGCGTTCTCTAGCCCATGTCACCCTGCCTGATGCCCCAGGTGGGGGTCCAGGGTTACAGGCAGCCTGATGCCCCAGGTGGGAATCTAGAGGAACTACCCATCAGACCCAGCTCCCTCTAGACACTCTGCAGGGCTAGCAGAGGCCAGTCTGGGCTGAACACATGAGTGGCAGAGCCAGGGCACCCTGTCTCCCTCAGGCATCAAAGCAAAGGGTGCAGATGTTTGAAGAGTCAGCCAGCCAAGGACAGTCCACCTATGTGCTCACTACCCAGGGCAGATCCCTGGGTGGGTGGAGACCAGCCCGGGGCAGGGGGTAAATCACCACTGGTATAAACCAAGCCCCAAGTCCCTGGAGCAAGTGACCAAGAAGCCAGAGTTGACAGCAGGGGTCATCATCTCAGCTCCTACAGGGCTGCCTTGGTCCAGGAGCATTTAGAATGACAAGGTCTGAAAGACCTGTCTCTAGAAGATTGGCCTGGGCTCCAGCAGCTGCAGCCCAGGCCCAGCAACTTCCTCGCTGCTAGGTCTGCACTGAGGGCTAAATGAGAAGTTGGCTGGAAAGTATTGGACATATGGGGGGCCCAAGGAATGGCAGCAGTCACCGGGAGCTGCGGGATTTCTGTGGTGCTTGCCCCATGGACAGGGCATTCACAGACGCCAATTCCAAAGCTGATGTCACATCCACCCCGCTGGTCCTCCCTGTTGAAATAGTTCCTCCTGGAACCCCAGCTGTCTCCTCCCTCACCCAAATTGCATGGGCCTTAGTGTCACAAGGATGGATCTTGGAGTCTCCTCTCTGTTGCATTCTGTGGTTCCTATAAGCCCCTTCCCCCTTTCTGGAAAATAGGGTTACCTCAAGTACATGATAGGATGGGTTGCTGAAGGAGCAAATAAGGATGCATGCCAAGAGCTAGCATGGTCTGGCTTTACTGGTCTGCTCATACCCCTTCTGATCCTCAGCTTCCCCAGGTGGGAAGTGTCTCAGGCTCCATCCACACTTGACCACCAGAGCCAGAGCAGGCTCCCTGAAGGCAGGAACCCAACCTCTCACCTAGGGACCCACGGTGTCTGCTGCCAGGGGACCCTAGGCGGTGTTTGTTGGGAACCTGGGCACTGCCTCAGGGCTCTCTGGAATCGGGGTGTGCCTAGTCCATTGCTACTGCCCACAGGCCCTCTGGAGAATCACCCCTTGGTGCCCTTATGTGCCAGAGCTGCCATGGATGGCATCGGGACTTCACTCTTCTCTGCTTGTGTCTCAGGGAAAAGGAAAGAGCCAAGAGAGAAAAAGCCCGAGAGAGTGAGAGCACCATCTCTGCCCGAGAAGTGCGGGGTCTCATGGACACTGTGGGTGAGCCTCCATTCAGCCTCAAGGCAGGCCTGTCCTGGGCCAGGGCAAGACCTGGGCAGGAGGTGGGGACGTCTCCTGGCAACTCCTCTGAGGAAGGCCCTGAGCTCCCACTGTGTTCCTCAGCTCAGTCACCTGAAGGACATTCTCCCTGAGCATCTCACCCGAGAGTCCTCACCTGTGCAGGGAGCTGGGGGAGGAGGGGAGCTGCCTGCATGGAGGGCAGTTACTGATGAAAACCAGGTGACTAAAGGATGCTACCCGCTTTCTTGCAGGTTCCCAACAGTATTTCTCATCTGCATTTTCTTCCTTCCTACCACATTGTCCTAGTTTGACCTTATCCTAATATAAAAACCTTTTTTCTTTATGATTAAAAAAAATACATGTTCACTGAAGAAAAACAAAGGAAGGAGAGAAAGAGAAAGTAAAACCTTCCCCTTCACGATGACACCTCTTCTTCTCCAAAGAGTCACCAGCCCCCACCCCAACCCACCCCCGGTTAACCCACGTGGCATCTGGCTTCCCACCTGGATAAAGGGGACAACAGAGCATGTGGCAGGAGTATAGACCTGGAAGCAAGTGGCCCAGATCCCTGCTCAGCTGCTGGCCAGCTTGGTTCTTCAACCCCCCGTGACTGAGTTTCCTCACTTGTGAAACGAGGCTAGGAATGGAAACCACCTTGTGGCCTCAGCGTGAAGACTAGCTGAGTTTGAACAATACCTACTATGCAGGAAGTACTATGGAGGTGTTGGTAGCTATCATTTCTGTATGTATTTGCTTCCATAGAACTTTTTTTTAAAAAAACATTCTGTGCATACTATTTTGGAGATTTTTCAGCGTTTAACTGTATATCTGAGGCCTCAGTCCTTCTAGCACTCATGAATCACTGTCGTCTTTTCTCTTTTTCCTTAAGGTTCTGCCACCCTGACCTGGCTCTCAGGTCCACCTTCTGAGTTGGGCCTCCGTGTGCGGGGGCTGCCTGCCTGTGCTGCCTTTTCTTGAGAGCTCTGAAGGCAGCCTCATCACCTCTGTTGTTGCTCCACAGTTCCTGAGAAGATAAGCACCAGCACCTTTCAAAGGCGTGCAGAACACAAGAGGAGGAGCTTCGAGAACGCTCTGGCCAGCTTTCAGGAGGAGATTGCGCAGGTTGGAAAGGTGAGAATCCTCCCTCTCCCTCCTCTTCCCTTCCTGTGCCATTCCAAAGGCGGGTGTGTCATGGCTCCCAGCCTCCCTTCCCCTCTCCAGCAGAGGTCCTCAGGGGCTCACAGAGCCTTAGACAGACATGGAACCGTCTCCGAGTGCCTGAGTGGCTCGTTATGAGTGTTTGTGAGCACAGCTCCCGTAGTTCTTGGAAAAGCCCTACAGGTCATGTGCTGTTATTACCCTTTTGCAGTGAGGCCCAGAGAGTCTCACCTGACTTGGTGCATAAGGGCCCAAGTCAGAACTGCTCTCCAGGTCTGACACCAAACCTAGCCTTTGGCCTCCCTGCTCAGTCCTGATGAAGGGCAGAATGGCACACCCCCCGCTGACAGCCCGGCTCTGCTGGGCTCTTATGGACTGCCCCCCATTCAGCTCTCATTCCGCTCCGGAGACCTCATCTCTAGACACACTGGTGTCTGGGATGTTCCCTAAATGAGATCAGCCTTTGCCCTTCTGGATTGCCCTGAGCCCCAGATTTCCACTTGTCCCCTTCTCCCTGAGTCTTCTCTGACCTGTGTTGCCCTGCCCTGGATTCCTGGAGCTGGCTCTGTGTCCAAAGCACCAAGAACAGGCTCTCCAGCCATGTTTCTTCATACGTTCCCAACTAGATGCCAGGTCTGCTTTCACCCTGGAGCTCTGTGGCTTTGGTGAAGCCATCTACCTGAGCCTCAGTTTCCTCATCTGAAGTAAACTCGGCATTCTTTCATTTGGCCACTTCTTTAATGAATATTTGTTGAGTGCCAACCGTAGGCTAGGCCCGATGTCAGCAAGACTGTGATGAGGATCAAATGAGCCAAGAAGGAGGGCTCAGTGCAGAGTGTGTGGCATGGCTGTGAGCTGACTAGTGAGCCTTGACTCCTTAGGTCTAGGCAACGATCATCATTTTTGAGATGGGACCATGCCTGGCACTTCCCCTATGATAGGGAGGGCTCTCTCCTTCCTGGGGATTCTGATGCCGTGGCCATCATCCCCCTGGCCTGTTGCAGGAAATGGAAGCTCTCATTGTGGACACAGCGGGACTTTTTTTGAAGAAGCTGACCGAGTCTGATGAAGAAATGAACCATCTCTTCCTAAAGGTGGAAAACGACACCAACCTTGAGGACTACACCATCCAAGTAGGGGTCCCTTCATGGCTGGGCCTGCCCCACCTGGGTCCTGCTTCTTCCTTCCCTCCCACCGGCTCCTAGCCTGACCCAGACTTCTCTGCATAGGCCCTGCTAGAGCTGTGGGATAAGGTGGCCAGGCGGTTCCTGCTGCAGAAGCAGAAGATTAAGGAGCTGGATGAGGCCCTGCACTCGCTGGAGTTCTCTCGAGTCAATAAAGTAAGTCGGCTGCAGGTGGGCTCTGTGGTGATTGTCACTTGCAGGTTTATTAGGCATCCTTCTGTTTCCTTTTAGTTCTCCAGGAAATGAGTCACTAAGTATGATACCTTGTCATTTCTAGCTAAAAGGTGTATTGAAGAAATATGCTGAAGTCATAGAGAAAACTTCATACCTCATGCGGCCCGATGTGTACAAGCTGATAAATAAAGAAGCCATGGTGAGTGGTTTTCCAGTGGGAGAAGGGGCAGGACCAGGAACCTAGGACACCCCGAACCTGGTGTCAGGAATGGTGGGCTTCTCATCTATTACGTTTCTAAGCGGCCCAGGTGGGTCTCTTAGGTAGAGAAGCAGAGTCCTTGCTATTGTAAGCATTTTTCAATAGAGATCTTTCTAAAGTACATTTCATATTTCCCTGACATCTTGAACCAGGCATACCTAATATAGGGCTATCGTCTGGAGCGCTGGTGATGTTACTGAGCACCTGCTAGGTCATGTCTCAGCAACTGTGTGCAATGCAATAGGCGCTACACTATGGAGTCATCGTTGGGGGACTACGGTGGTCTCAGGGTGGTTTCCACCTTCGCGTGACCTGCTCTGCCTGCTGTGTCTGGCTTTTCTGCCTCTTCTTGCCTCTCTTCCTACCAGTGGTCTGTGCCCATTGCTGAGCCTGCCTCTTGGCTCTGTCCCCACTGCCTTCCCCTGTCGGTGCCCCCAGCACCCCTCCCCTTGGCCGCTTTCCTTGGGGTGGAAAACACAAAATTCAAGGTTGTTCATGATGTCTCCAAAGTCAGAGCAAAGTCTGACTCCTCTGCTGCGAGAGAGGACTCCTCTTTTGGCTGCCCAAAGGCACATTGTGGGTTTCCTGGTCTTGTGCAGTGAGCTGAGCTTGCTGGATAAGGGGCCTCCTGGCAACACAGTAGGCTGAAAAGAGGACAGTGTTTAGAATCACAGATGGGTCCAGCCCACGTCAGCACCGTGGCGACCCGGATAAAGCACAGGCAAGGAGTGAGCACAGACCTTCTCCACTGTCCAGATGTGGAAGCTTCCGAAATGACTCAGCCCCTGAGCCTGGAGCTTGCTGAGTCATTTAATGAAGATAATATAGATGTTCCTCCACTTACGATAGGGTCACATCCCAATATACTCATCATAAGTAAAAAGTATAGAAAGTCAAAAATGCATTTAACACCTTCATAAACCCATCATAAAGTTGAAAGTCAAGCCATCATAAGTTGGGGACTGCCTGTAATACCTGTCAGGACTTGTTGGGAGGATAATGAAAGAGGGTCCGGCTGTGGTGGCTGTCTTCTGAGATCAGGGAGGGCTCCTAAGTTGTGCACGTTTTATCCGATAGGAGAGTCAAGGATTTCAGTGTCCCGGATGTGTTTCACTGCTTCCCTTCCCTATGCTTCACTCATTATTACAATTTGCATTTGCTACTTGCTCTACCTGTGTTTTTCTCATTTATTGTCACAAAATCCCTATGCTATAAATAGCATGAACCCCATCTTATGGCTGCGGATCTGTAGGTTGAGGAAATACTTGCCAGTGCCACCCAGCTAGGAAATACAGCTGACATCAAGCCTCAGGCTCCACTGAAAAACATTACTGGAATTTCTAGCCTCTTGAGCTTGGCAGGGTTCTCACCCACTGCCCCAGCATACTGCCACCTCCCTGGAGGGCTTTGGGAAATGTGTGGAGGCATTTGGAACCAGGGAGGATGGGGGAAGTTACTCTCATCTAAGCAGGGGCAAGGATGCTAAAGGGCAAAACAGTGCCATGCAGTGGAGGATCATCCCCATGCCCATGCCAAGGGTGCCTAATTGAGAAGCCATGGGAGGACTGCTGAAGAATGTTCTAGCTGTGGCCTCATTTTGCCATTGGGTCTCGGTTCTCCTAACAAGCGTATGTGGCTCGTCCCTGATGGCACAAGCACTCTGCTTTTGGAAGAAATTTATAAAAAGAGTAAACACTTAGAGCTCACTGAGTGCCTACCTCCCTTCACCTTCTTTAACAAACATCTGAAGTGACCTTGGAGCTGATAGGAAGCTCATGCAGTCAGGGTCTATGGTTAAACCTTCAAGGAAGACCCTTGTCCATGGCTACTCAGTGCCAGGAAGCTTCCTTGAGTGCCCACTGAGCCCTCAGTTCCCCTCAGGTCCTGCGACCACCGCACTCAGCCCTCAGCCGGCACCTCCCCTCTCCAGCCTCCCACTGCTCCTCTCTAACTGAGACTCGCCCTGACCCAAGAGAGACCCTGTCCTGTCTAGAGCCCTGTCCATCTGTGACCACAGGTCATGAACTATGCCCTGCTGGGCAACCGGAAGGCCCTTGCCCAGCTGTTCGTCAACCTGATGGAGTCCACCCTGCAGCAGGAGCTGGACAGCCGCCACCGCTGGCAGGGCTTGGTGGACACCTGGAAGGATCTCAAGAAGGAGGCCCTGCTGCACAGTTTCAGGTCAGCGCCACCCACACCACACACAGCTCCTTCTACAGCCCACCAGGGGCTGGCAGAGGCTAGGGGTGGCATTCTCCCTCACTTTTTGCCATTATTTAAAAATGCTGCTGTTTCTCTCTGCTCTTTTTAAAGGTAAAAATAGATAAAGGTATAAAGAATAAATTAAAAATCACCACTAATCTTCTCCCCACAGTGAGAAGCACAGCAAATATTTTGGTATATTTTCTCCCAGGCTCTTTTAGATCCATACAGTATAAGCGGTTTCATATTTTATTCATGAACCTTGCTTCATGACCATTCTCTGAGCTCCATACAGCTGGAAAACATTCATCCGATTATCTGTGTAATTTCCACTCTTTGTTATCACTCATAACCCTGTGGACACTGGGGTGAACGAATGGACATCCTTCAGGCAAGCACTTCCCACCCTTGGGGAGCGTGTTTCCTTCTTCTCATGGGAGGGGCGTGAAAAGAGGTCCTTTCTCCGTGCTTCCTCTGCCAAGTGGCACTTTTGCTGTGGATGAAGGAAAAGTGTACGAAGGCCTACCTCCGTCTTGCCTTTCCATGTGACCTTGACCAAGCCCTTGAACATTCGGAATCTGTCTCTTCCTATGCAAAACAGGCATCCTAATGGACCTGTGATAGAGTTTCAGTGATCCAACCAGATACTGCATGGAAAGTGCCTATCTGGGCCTGGCACTGGGAAGCTGTTATAAATGCCAAACATCATCAACAGTGATAGCAATGGCTGCCGTTTACTGGGCATTTCCCATGAGCCAAGCACAGTGCTAGGGGCCTTGCTTGCATCATTTTACTGAGTGCCCACAAGTGCCAATGAGAAAGATACCATCATGAGTTCCGTTTTACAGAAGAAGGAACTGTGGCTCAGAGTAGGAGAAGGACTTGACCAAAGTTACAGAGCAGGCAGGAGGCGGTCAGGAGCCCACCAAATCTGAGCCTGCTGGTCTCATGCTGTTGGTGCCAGAGCTCCACTGACCTGACTATCGCTCCATTCTTTCCTCCATTTCTCCCTCCCCCATTTCTCCCTCCCACCCTCTCTCTCTCCTTTCTTTAGGGTCCTAGAGGAGAGGCAAAGGCTGGGGAGGAAGGGGCTGGGGGTGGTGTTAGGGAAGGAGTGCTGGGGCTCTGAATGCTCTCACCATGGTTCTCTTTCCCTCTCTCACTCCTGCCCTGCTCCTCCTCTCCCCTTTATGGTGCCAAAATGTCTGACCGCCAGTGAGTTCATGGCCAGTGAGAGTATCCATACTCCCCTGGCTGTGGTGAAGGAGCTAGAGGTCATGCTGAAGACCCAGAACGTCCTGCAGCAAAAGCGGCTGAAGCACCTCTGCACCATCTGGTATGGGCAGGAGGGGTGGCCCGGGAGGGGTGCTTCTTGGGGTTCAGTGGGGGAGGCAGAAATGGCCTACAACCTGTCCCCCAAGGCATCCTTCAGACTAAGTAGGCCAACTCCCAGCTCTCTGGCCCTGGGCTGGCCACCTAGGCTATTTCAGCCTCACTCACAAGAAAGGGCATGGCCCCTTTGCTGCAGTAAGAAGCTTAGTGTAGCTGCCAAACAGCTTGAAAGAAGCAATGAAAGGAGGTGAGGGAGGAGGAGGCACAGATCGGAGCACGCAAGGCCTGTGGCAAGGTGGAGGGGTTTGGACCTTTTTCTGAGGGCACTGGGGAGCGGAGTGGCTCCATGAGCTTTGCAGTTTGGAGGTGTGTATCAGGCATCTGACACTGGAGGCTGGAGGCTCCTGTCAGAGGCTGTGGAAGCTCTTCTCAGATGTGGGTCCACCCAGCCCTGATTTCAATTTCATGAGAAAGCTATTCAGTGGGGTGCCCACTGAGTGTTATAGATCCTGGAATCCACTGTCCAGGGAGTTCGTAGCCTTCACTCTCAGAAGCAGGATGGAGCTTGCCTGGTACTCCAAAGTGGAGGTACGTGTGTTGTGGAAATGCTCTCTAGTAACCTGGGACACAGATTCTTCTCATCTCCGCACCCCCAGGTCCTAACTTCTCCTAGGATGTAAAAGACTAGTAAGGCTCCACATGGCTTGAGCTAGAGGGCCTGCACCTAGGCAGGCACCTCCTACCCCATGGACAGTTAATTTCTTTTTTTGAGACAGGGTCTCACTCCGTTGCCTAGGCTGGAGTGCAGTGGTGCACTCTCGGCTCACTGTAACCTCTGCCTCCTGGCTTAAGCGATCCTCCCATCTCAGCCTCCAGAGTAACTGGGACTACAGCCATCACGCCCAGTTAATTTTTGAAGTTTTAGTAGACATGGGCTTTCTTCATGTTGGCCAGGGTGGCCTCGAACTCCTGAGCTCAAGCAATCCATCCATTTCGGTCTCCCAAAGTGCTGGGATTACAGGTGTGTGCCACTGCACCCGGCCCAGTTTTTCTCCTTGTGTTTGACATTTTGGACAGTTACATTTTGATCCAGGTGTAAAATTAACAAAATGGATATACATCTCAGAACAGGGAAAGTACTTGTGTTCTTTTCTATAATTCAACTTATTTCCGACTCTGAGCCCCTGTTCTTTAAGTTGGATAGAACTTGATCTTTCTGGGAGTCATATCCCTTGAGGCAAAGTTCTAGAATTTTCATGCAATGCCAGGGCTGCTGTTGGGATGTCTGGTTCTCAGTTATAGTTCACCCCAATGCCACTGGGTTCCTACTGCCTCCAGACAAGTGGACATAGGAACCTCCTCAAGGAGGCTGCTCTGAGCCCCTGAGTCTTCACACACAGGCAGTGGTTTCCCTCCAGGGCCCTCGGTCTTGCAGATGCTCCCATAGTGCCACCAGGAAGCAGAATCCAGGCTGCCACTGCCAGGCAGCTGCGTGTTCTGCTCTGTTTGTGTTTCCCCCACAGCCTCTTTGTATAGGGGTTGAGGAAATACCTGGTCCCCTGGGCTCTTAGCCTGCTGCCACAAACACCTTCTCACCAATGCACTAGACTCTCCCAAGAAATTAGGCTTTTGAAAATGAAAGCCAGAAAAATTTCTGGGCTGCCCTGCCACATCCCTCTCACAGGATGTCAATGTGGGTTGGCTGGTCACCTGTCTGACTGAAAGAGAGGGACAGGATCAAACACAGGGAGAAAAAAATGTACCCATAGACGTTTCTGGCCACAGCTTGGAGACACTATGCAATGGCAGTGTCTACAGGGGGAGCGGGCAGGCCATTGGACCTGGCCTGGAGGAAGGTGGGACAACTGCAGATCAAGGGGAGAGTGGGTGTTGGCAGGACCACGAAACTCCTTTGCAGTGGAAGTATGTAGAGAGGTGAGGTCAGGACACAATTCTGGCATCCAGAAGTGTGTCCTGTGAACACAAGTCTGGAGCACACAGGTCTAAAGGTAAAGTTGCAAAACCTTGGTCATAGATTCAAGTGAACATCAGTAGAGAAGGCTGAGTCTTGGGGCCTTGACAGCACCCAGAAAACCCACTGTGTAGATGACCCTCTCTTCCTCCCTGACCTGTCAGGCAGTGAAGAGCCTTCTAATCAAGCTCGAGGAGCTGTCCCAAGGGGACTGCCTCACAGGGCAGTGTGGGGATCCCACACCCCATCCTGGCCCACAGTTTCAGGCCCTTCTTCTGGAACCCCCTAATCTCCAGAAACTTGGTGGGGATCCTTGCTACTCAAATGCAGGGTCTGCTGGGAGCATGTAGTAGTGATAGCAGAGGGGAAAGTCTAGCTAACATTCCCCAAGACCTTGACAGGGAGATATCCAAACACCTGGGAGAATTCCCATGAGTTTTCTTGGCCCCAATAAGTACATGTGCATATGATTAAAAAAAATTTTTTTTTCAAAAAATAAAATTTGTATTTTGGAGTTATGTTCAATTTCTAGAAAAGTTACAAAGATAGCACACAGAATTCCTAACCCTAACTCTTCACCCAGTTTCCCTTAATGCTGCCATTCTATATACCACTGGACATTCATCAAAAGTGACAAATTCATTTTGATGCATTTCTGTTAACTAAACACCAGACTTCATCTGCATTTCACCTGTTTTTCCACTGGTGTCCTTCTTCTGTTCCAGGAGACCACATTACATTTAGTGTAGTACTTAGAGTTGAGATCGTGCTATGCATACTCTTGTACCTACCTTTTGCTCTTTACTGTCCAGTTATGAGTAGGGTTACCTGAATCCCTGTTTGCCCAAGACCATACTGGGTGACACATCTTGTTCTGGCATAATCATTCATAGTGACCTCTTTCACTGTCAAAAATGTCCTGATTTAGACAATAAATCATATGATCCCTCTAGCAATACACCTCTTCCACACCATTAAACATCATCCAATTTTTAGCGTCTTTAAACAACAATCATGTCTAGTTTCTCATAATTCTGTAAGTCAGCTGGGTGTGGGCTGGCTTGGCCAGGGCTGGGAGGTCTAGGATGGCCTCACCTGTGTGTCTAGAGTCTCTGCTGGGTCAGCTGGGTCCTCTCTCCATATACTTTCTTAGCTTCCAGGAGGCCAATCTGGGATCCTACGCACAGCGGGTGGCAGAAGGTCCCTGCAGGAGAGGACAAACCCTTGTACAGCCCTTCCCAAGCCTCTGCTAGGTTGTATTTCCTAATGTCCCATTGGCTAAGGCCAGTTACATAGCCACACCCAGATTACAGGACTGGAGAAATAGACTCCACCTCCCCCATGGGAGGGAGCTGACCATTTTTTAATCTGCCACACTATTTTTTAACTTAGATGTCTAATCAGATAAAGAAAATGTGGTACATATAAGCCATGAAATGCGATGCAACCATTAAAAAATGAGATCATGTCCTTTTGTAGGGTCATGGATGGAGCTGGAAGCCATTATCCTCAGCAAACTAACACAGGAACAGAAAACCAAATGCCACGTGTTCTCACTTAAAAGTGGGAGCTGAACAATGAGAACACATGGACACAAGGAAGGAAACAACACACACTGGGGCCTGTTGGGAGTGAGGTAGGGGGAAGGAGCGCATTAGGAAAAATAGCTAATACATGCTGGGCTTAATACTTAGGTGATGGGTTAATAGGTACAGCAAATCACCGTGGCACACGTTTACCTATGTAACAAACCTGCACATCCTGCACATGTACCCTAGAACTTAAAAACAAAAATTTTAAAAAGAATTCGGTGTCTTTTTCTCAACTTTTATTTTAGATTCAGGGGTACATGTGCAGGTTTGTTACATAGGCAAATTGCGTGTTGTGGGGTTTTGGTGTACAGATTATTCTGTCACCCAGGTAATAAGCATAGTACAAGATAGGTAGCTTCTCCATCCTCTCCCTCCTTCCACCCTCCACCCTCAAGTAGGCCCTGGTGTCTGTTTTCTTCTTTATGCCCATATGTATTCAAAGTTTAGCTCCCACTTGTGAGAACCTGCGATATTTGGTTTCCTGTTCCTGTGTTAGTTCATGTAGGAGAACAGCCTCCAGCTCCATCCATGCTGCTGCAAAGGCCATGATCTCATTCTTTTTTATGACACTATATTTAATGACTTCAGAAGAGGATTTGCTGTACTTTATTTAGACAGTTTTCTACTGTTGATGTGAAGGTTTTTTAATCATCATGTGTGTTTATGAACAGCATTGTTAAGTGAACATCTTAATACATAAACTTTACGTGCATTCTATAATGCCGTCTCAGATTAAGTCCCAGAAGGAGGCTTCCTTGGTCAAGGGATGGGAACAGTTTGTTTTTTCCACTGGAAAAATTATGTTCTTTTCTTTTCTAAGTAACAAATTTGTTACTTAGAATTTGTTGATTAAAAGACCTTTCAACCAGGTCATGTTTGAGCACCAGGAAATCCCCAGCAGTTCCCTTTGTTCTTCAGTATTTAAATCGACGATTTTCTGGAGCTATGTTTCTTGAAGATGCTACCCATTTTGGTTAGTAAACTTTTGTTCCTGTGTAGCTTACTCGCCGTATCTTCCTTCCCAGTGACCTCCTGCCCCCCAATTACAGCAAAACTCAACTGACTGAGTGGCATTCTTCCCTCAACTCCATGAACAAGGAGCTAGGTGAGTGACGTCTGCGGGACTCCACCTGCATTTTTCCAGAACTCTGTTCAAGCAGTCGCTTTGCTGAAGGTCATTCAAGTGAGTGGTGCGACCATCATGGGGAGGAGGGATGGGGGTGTGGCAGGAAGAGTGAGCTCTGAGAGCTTAAAAGGCCCCTCCTCCTTTCCCAAGACCTCCCTTCCTCACTGCCCAGCCTGCAGCTACACTAGCCACACCCTCTGACCCCTGACCCCTGACCCAAGCATGGAGACAGAGAGATGGCTCTGATGCCCTCCTTGAGGAAGGCCCAGGAGCATGCCCCAAGAGTGTGAGGTGGAGCACATGGTCTTGATGCCCAGCTCTGCTCCTCCCTGGCTGTGTGACCTTGGCAAAATCAGGGCCTCCGGTGGCCTCAATGTCCTCCTCTGTAAAATAGGGATGGCAAGAAGAGTAATAATGGTCCCTGCTTGTGGGGTGGATGGCCAGTGGTAGTCCAGTGCCTGGCTTACACAGAGTCCTCAATCACAAATGGTGATGTTTCAAAATGCTCTATAATAAGGGCAGTCAGGCTGTAAACTGTGTGCTGACTGCTGGTTTCAGAACTAAGTGTTGTTAGACGCCCCCAACTGCCTCATTTGTTGATGTGTTGTCTGGCTGCTTTCACTCTAAATGGCAGAGGTGAACGCAGATGGCCGCTGACTTAGGATGGTTCAACTTAGGACTTTTTGACTTTACAGTAGTGTGAAAGTGGTACACATTCAGCAGAAACTGTACTTCAGATTTTGAATTTTGCTCTTTTCCTGGGGGCTGTGGTGCCTGGATACGTGGTGTGATACTCCCTGGCAATGCTGGGCAACGGTGACAAGCTGCAGCTCCCAGTCAGCCCTGTGATCATGAGGGTAAACTAGTGTACTCTGTTGCCAGATGATTTCGCCGAACTGTAGGCTCATGTATGTTTTCTGAGCACATTTAAGATAGACTGGGCTAAGCCGTGATGTTCGGTAGGTTAGGTATATTAAATGCATTTTCAACTGAAAATATTTTCAACTTACGGTGGGTTTATTAGGACGTAACCCTATTGTAAATAAAGGAACATCTGTAGTTACAACAGAGACTGTATGACTGCAAAGCTAAAACAGTTTACTCTCTAGCCCTCTATAGAAAAGGTTTGACACAGCTTGCTCTAGAAGATATGTAATAAATTTTTCGTCTCCTTAGAGGATCATAGCAACCTAGTGAGGTCAGTGGTATCATTGTCCTCTCGTAGTAAGAGAAGGGTTTAGTGGCACAGAGAGGTGAAGTATCCTGCCCAAGGTCACACAGCCAATGAAGTGTCATAGCTGGACTTAGCTTGGGTACTTCAGCTAGTAGTACACACCATTGCTTCTAGGGCTCTCAGGTTTATAATACTAAGGGTGTTTCTGTATGAGCCACAAGACTAAATAATAGCAATGGCTACCATTCATTCAGTGCCTCCTACAGACAGGCATTGTCCTGAGCCCTGGCATTCAGTAGCTGGCTCTGCCCTCGGGCACTTCCAGTCCAGAGCAGAGGTCAGAGCAAGCAGGGAATGGACAGGTCCCCAGTCGTGGGAGCCATAGTCAGGGACACAGCTGGTTCAGGGTCATGGAAGACATTGACAAGGAAATGATCATGTGGTTGAGAACTGCAAGGGAGGTAAGAGTCAGCCAGGCCAAGAGGGAGGAAGCATTCCAGGCAGGGATACAGTGTAGGGTGCCCTGGAGGCAAGACAGGACTGGGGCCTTTGGAAACAGGGAGGGGAGGTTGGAAGATGCAAAGCAGCCGGACTCTACTGGCCACGTGGGCTGCACGTGGAAGTCTGGGCTTTATCCTTTGGACAGTGGGAACTCAGTGGAAGGTTCTGAGCTGGGGTGATGACGTCAGGGGGTGCAAATGGCCCAGAGGGATGCAGGAGTGGAAGCAGGGGGACCTGGGAGAGCCCATCAAAGCGGCCTCACGGAAGGGTGTGGACACCTTGGCCTAGGAACAAGCCTGGGGACAGGAAGAAGCAGATTTAGAGTTTCTTCTCGTCAGTTCTAGCATCTGTCAACCCTCCCAGATATCCTAAATCTATACCCAGCTGCCATCCCCCTGCCCTCCTCCCAGCCCTGTACAAAGAAAAACCACCACAAAATCTCTGTGTGGTCTTTCAGTTTCTAGAAATTGCTAACAGCACTAAACCAGAGTTGCTTATCCTAGACATCAGAGTCACACTGAGTTTATTATAAGCTGGGAAACTGAAGGGAGGAGAAATAGAGAAAATAAATAAAAAAGCAAGCTTCCACGCATTCTGCTAGTGCCTTCAGTTTTTCAGGGATGAACACAGATAGGATCAGTAAATGCTCATTGATCTCCACTCTCATTACTGGTTTACAACTTGGTGCAGCTTCTCAAAAGGAATTTCACCAGCCCTGAAACCGAGTCAAGAGTCAGGGCCAGAATGGATTCAGAACAGATAATGACAAGCTCTTCATTTGAGATCCTTATCTTGGGGTGTCGGGGCCTTTGTAAGGGGACACCAGCCCCTGATCTGAATCGGGACCATTGATCTTCACCTAAATAAATGTTGCTGTGGAGGCACTTTGCTCCTTTGCAGAGGGGACACTCCCCTTTCTAATCCTCTCTTCCTTGTGGACTGATTTGCTTTGTTTTCTGCCCATGGAGACACCTACCATGTGGACTGCATGATGCGGATCCGCCTGCTGTATGAGAAGACGTGGCAGGAGTGCCTGATGCTTGTGCAGAATTGTAAGGTGGGCACCCTTCCTGCAGCCTGAGAAGAGGAATGCCTGGGTGGGACCTGAAGTGCCTTCCCTGGCCCCATCCCCACTACCTTCCCCTCCCCAGCTATTTCCCCACCTCACTCCCACACACCCTTTAGCCTCCATCCAGGCTTTTCTTCCTCACAGAAGAAAATGGAGTGGCTTCCTAGCCCCAATGCCTGGTGCTCACTGGCCTCTGGGCATTCTGAAGCTGTTCCTTCTGCCCAGATCCCCTCCCCAGCTATCCCTGCCATCTCGCAGGTTTTAGCCCATCACCTCCTCCAGGAAGCCCATGTAAGGTGAAGTGTGCACTCTCAGATCACCTCAGACTTCACACTTGACTCTGTCATACACAGCACTGGGCGTTGTTTATAAATGGAGGTTGTGTCCTGGGGATTATTGCAATGCGCCCCCTTCGTAGATAGGCCTGACCCCACTTTCCCCTCCACCCTGCCCACTGCATAACAGAGTGAGACAGTAAACTCGCTCCCAAACCCAAGCACAACTGTGACTTGTTCTCTAGGATAGGGGAACTATGGAGTCAGAATGTCCCTTCCTGCCTCCTTGGTAAGATTGTAAGCAACACCTTCACCCCCAAAGCTTAACTGTTGTGAAGTGTGTTCGAGCTGAGGGTCCCCCTTGGGGAGCCTCACAAGAGCTCCTGCATGCCTCTCCAGCCAGTTTGCACCCAGCCCTCCAGACCCTAAGGGGAACAGAATTCATGGGGTGCAGGCCCTTCACCAGGAGCTCAGGTCTGACTTGAGCAACACTGAGGCCTGTAGGATGCAGTTGATGCCTGCGGGGACCTCAGTCCTAAAGCAGGCTCTGCCTTGTCCCGCACACTCCAGAAGCAGCTGCTGGACTGGAAAGCCTTCACTGAGGAGGAGGCAGAGACCCTGGTGAACCAGTTCTTCTTCCAGATGGTGGGAGCACTCCAGGGCAAGGTGGAGGAGGACCTGGAGCTCTTGGACGTGCGTGCTGGGGACTGTTCCACTGGGGAGCTGAGGTGGGGTTGGGGGTCCGCGGGGTGCTGGCTGTAAGAAGAGCCCAAGAGCTCCAACTTGCATGTTCCTAGTGTGTCCACTCACCCTTGTCAGACCCTCTCAGAGCAGCCCCCTTATGCTGGCCACTGCAAGCTCACCCACCCAACTCCTCCCAGCCACCCACTGACATGGGTGCTGCACAGAACTCCAGGCCATGAGCGCTGCCCGGCCATTGCTGACCCTGGGCACTGAAGGGCTGTGGAGGCACAATAAGCCCTCAGCCCAAGACACGTGGTATCTTGAACCGGGGTTGGCTCATGTTTTCTGTGAAGGGCCAGATGGTGACTATTTTAGGCTCTATGGGCCATCAGGTCTCTGACGCACCTTGTCAACTCCACCAGTGCCACACAAAAGCAGCCCTAGGCAATGCAGAAACAAATGACATGGCTGTGTTCCAATAACTTTATTGACAGACACTGAAATTGGAATTGTATGTCATTTTCATCTCATTAAATATCTTCTTTTGATTATTTTCCAGCCACTTTAAAACTGAAATATCTGTGTGTAGCTCACAGGATCAAACAGAAACAGGTGGAGGGCCAAATTTAGTCCACAGGCAGCAGCTTGCCTAGCCCTCACCCAGATGAGGGCGTAAGACACATGCCTTTTTAAAAAGGTGGGTGGTGTGTGAGGATGTCACAGCAGGTGTGGTGTTTGGCCCAGATGCCATGAGTAAGGGAACTCCAGAGAAGGAAAGATGCCCAGGCCAGCATTGCTGTGGCCTTCTGAGTGCCCAGCCTGTTTTTTAGGAATGGCCCACACTCCATCTTCTTCCTGTCAGAGACTTTTGTGGAGCATAGGATATGTCTAGAGATAGGACTTGAGGGTCAACAAGACTAAGGGCAGGGCCTTGGGCAGACCCAAAACGCTGTCCCAGGGAGGGAGGACCAAGAGCCCCGGTGTAGCCTAGAAGTTGACCTTGAGGGATGGTGTCTGGGCAATGCTGTTCAGTCATTAGAGACAGGGGGTCCCACAGGTGGGCCCTCTTCCTGGCCCTGGGACTATCAGCCCTCAAGTCCCTTCTCTGGGCTCTGCCGCTGCAGAAATCCTTCGAGACCCTGGCAGATCAGACAGAATGGCAGAGTTCGAACCTCTTCAGGTACTTCCAGGAGGCAGTACAACTGTGGGAGGCACACCAGAACGAGCTGTTGGTGCAGGAGCTGGAGCTGGAGAAGAGGATGGAGCAGCACCAGCAGAAGCGCAGCCTGGAGAGCCAGGTGAGGCCCACACCAAGGGCTCCATTTTTCACACCACAAACAGCAATGAACTCAAACAGATCCTTGACCCAAATGGAGAACCTTTAGCTATGAAATTTGTGCAGATGGGGACATTAAGGCTCATGTTGGTCATGGGATCAGATGGGAGTAGCAGAAATCTGGAACCAAATGTGTCTCTAAGAGCTTGCATGAGAGACAGTCAGATGGTTCAAATAAGGAGATGATTAAAGGATGGTATCATGAAATCACACACTTCATTGCCATTCAAAGAGAATTTTTTCATAGGTTCACAATGCTTAAAGAGGAAGAGAATAATGTGAACCAACCTCAAAAGGAATACATCCACAGGGAGTAAACAAGGTACATTAGGCACTTTGTAAGCTGCAAATCTATTAAAGTCTAGTTGTTCAATTAGGATGGAAGCAGGCTTCCATGGGAAGTAAAGTCTAATAAAAGCTTCAGGTGTGCCTTTCTATATGCCATTTCTCCGGAGAAACTGGCTTGCAAGTTAACACAGTGGACATCTGTGATGGCACATAGGTCCCTGGAAGCCAGAGGGTAGTGCCGGTGCTGGTGGTGTGGCTTCATAGCCCCAGTGCCTGTCACAGCCTGAGCTCTGTCTCGTTCAAAGAAGCCACTGACAGAGTGAAACCTGCCTCAGCCTAAGCTCTCAAAGTGTCAAACTCTTGAGTATTTTGAAGTCCAGTAGTTAAGGTCAGCAACTCACATATGGGGGATTGATAAGGGTGACATCACATTCCCAAGGTGAAGGGGGGAATAGCTGCAAGTTCTCACATATGGGATCTGATAAGACATCATATTCTGAAAAAAAAAAGGGGAAGACACCCCAAGTTCTTATTACAGACAAACGTGTCAATCACATAGCAAACTGTGCACATGTTGGGAGTCATTTAAACGCTCTGTAACTCGGGCAATCTCCTGCCTGCACAGGAGGTCAGCTGGCCCCTGCTCTGCCTGCTCTCACACAGTCCGGGAGATGGGGGGACAAACTCAGCTTCTGATTTCAAGCACGACTGGTGAGAAGGAGAGCGAGGAGCAGGTGTAGTGCAGGCCTGACCAGGTGGGTGGGTGTGAGGACCCTGTCTTCAGGGGGTCCCATCTGAGCTGGTTCCCCCGGTGGGTATGATGTAGGCAGGGAAGAACATTGCAGGCAGAGAAAAGTCTAGAGGCCCATAGTGGAGAGAGGGAGGGCGGTGGCAGATTAGGTGCCCCATTTGTAGAAAGGAAGTCCTGGATCTGCCGAGGCACCTGGGCCTCAGTTCCAGCAGCAGGGTCCCTGCAGGTCACTTACACTCTGTGAGCGCTGGAGGTCACATCTGCTTCTCTTGTTTTGGGGGTGGCTTCCAGGTCCAGGAGGCCCATCTTGATAGGCTCTTGGACCAACTGAGGCAGCAGAGCGACAAAGAAACACTGGCATTTCACCTGGAAAAGGTCAAAGATTATCTGAAGAACATGAAATCCAGGTAGGCCAACCAGACTCCAAAAGACAGGAGGGGATGGTCAGGAATTCATCTTCAAGGTCAAGGGCAGCCTGCCCAAGAACCCAAGAGCCTACCGGCAGGCTTAAGATGAAAATTGTGCCTCTCAGCTTAGAAAGCATTGTGGCCCTCTGCAGCTCTGCTCTCAGCCAATAAAGAAGCTTCCAGGGAGAATTTTTAAAAGTTTGTGGAGGGAGGTTTCAAAGCAATGTGGCTTCAGTTCAAGAACATGGGGCCTTCTTTTAAAAATTTAAAGATGTGGGTAGATCACCTGAGGACAGGAGTTCAAGACCAGCCTGGCCAACATGGTGAAACCCCACCTGTACTAAAAATACAAGAATTAGCCAGGTGTGGTGGCAGGTGCCTGTAATCCCAGCTACTCGGGAGGCTGAGGCAGGAGAATCACTTGAACCCAGGAGACGGAGGTTGCAGTGAGCGGAGATCATGCCATTGCACTTCAGCCTGGGTGACAGAGCAAGACTCTGTCTCAAAAAAAAAAAAAAAAATTTAAACATGTACATTCTTGTTAAAGGAGGAAAAAGAAGTTAACCACTGCAAACATATAGAGATTTTTTCCCCTCATTCCTGCCCACTTTTCCTTTTTCATGGACATATACATTTATATATATGAATATATACACATATATAGTGTTTTAAAAATAGAGGTTGGGTTATACCATGCAAATTATTGTATAACTACAGATATACTTCCATTTTTAAATGCCATGTAGCATTCATTAATGTAGATACTTCATAATGGTTTAGCAATCCCTCAATTGATTAGCTGTTTTCTGTTGGTTCCAATTTCTCAATATGGCAAGCTGTTGTCTGTGAACTTTCTTCCACCTTTATGACTTTGTACAACTGATTCTATAAGGATTGTTCACAGAAATGGAATGACACTGCCCATTGATTGCAGTACTTAGATTCAGAAGGCAATTCTGATTACTTTAGGCAAATAAGTAACCCCATGAGCCTTGGTCTCCTATCTGAGAAACAGAAGTCTGGACCTTGGGGCATTTGGGAGTTTGATGGAATAATGTAGGTATCATCAAGTTCAAGGACAGCGTTAAGACCAAAGACAGGGTTGGGACCCTGGACAGGGAAAGGGAGCTCATGTTACAAGCAGAAAAGTCTCTTGTATGTGTTTTCCAAACTTTCTACAAAAAGTGTGTATTTCTTGTATGATCAGAAAAATAGCACAGCCAAGGACTGCTGCTAGAAAAGAGCAGCCACACAGCAGCTCTACACAGAGCTATGTGCCAGATTGCAGCCCATCTCCTTGGGGTCATGGGTGTGGTCCCTGGCTGGGGTCTCCTGTCTTACCTACCTACCTCCCAGGTATGAATGTTTTCACACCCTCCTGACAAAGGAAGTGATGGAGTACCCAGCAATCATACTGAAAGAACTCAACTCCTACAGCTCCAACCTCAGCCAATACTTCTTTGTGCGTGAAATCTTTGAACAGGTATGGAGAGGGCGATGATATACCCATTCACTCATGAAGAAGCTAAGGGAGAGGCTGACTTCTTGTTATGATCTGCCTAGACTTTGAAAGCCATCCCTAACCCTACAGAGTTCAAATCAATGCAAGAAGAAAGAAGCTGAAAATCTCTAAAGAGACCATCTCTCTCAGTATAAAAGAGGCTGAAGGGTTCAGAAATCAGGGCTCCAGCCTGAATGGACTTATAATGAAAAGGTTAATTTATATGGTGCTTGGAATTCCATTTATCATACCTACCACTGCCACATAATTCTCCTAAAATATAGCTTTGACCCACCTACTCTCCTGCAAAATCCCTCCCTAACTGTGCAGCCCCCACCAGATCCAACTTACAGTCCCTAGATAACCACAAAGGCCCCACTCTCTCTGCTTTCCACCTTGACTCTCCCTGGTCCAGCAGACTCATCCCTTTTCTGGCATGTGCCCCCTACCTGCTGCCCTTCCTCATGATGCTCCCTCTGCTGGGGCCCCTCTGTCTCCACATATCCCAAACCCACCCATACCTCCCGTTCACTACCAAGAGAAAGGCTCCCACTCATTCCGCCTGACCCCTCATCTCACCTTGCTCAGCCCCTGCCACCTCTCAGGGCTCTGAACTATTTTTTGCTTGGTTGCTGTCGAATACAGGAGTCTGGAGCACCCAACTATAATGTATTTCTTAAAGGGCAAGTATGCCTTAATTTTTATTCAACTTTGATTGCCATTAGCACAAGGATCTTGCACATAATTCAGACACAATAAATGCTCTCTGGGTAAATGCATGAATACCTGGGATTCCCTGGTTTGAATCCCCCAGTGCTCGGCTCTTTTCCTGCACACCAGCCATAGTCCTGCCTGGCCTGAATGGAAATGCTTGTGGTTGGCACTGAACCTGGCCAAAGGTTTCCCACGTATACAGGACACCTGGCTGCTTCCCTGAGACTCTCTCCTCCCAGAAGAGATTCCTGTTTAGATTGCAACTAGATGCTCCCTCTGCCACCTAGGTTGAAGGGGAAGCTCAAGCTATAGGATGGTGAGCTCATTGCCTGCCCTTTGATATCATTTGGGTCACCTGGGTTAAAGGTATAGGCACTATTACGATCTCCATTTCATGGAGGATAACAATAAGCCCCATAGGGTTTAGAGGACCTGCCCAAGATCACTTAGCTTGTCAGGAGCCAGGAATCAAATCCAGACCTGCAAACTCCACAGCCTACACTGTTATCCATAACACAGAATATCCAAAACTTCACTGTGAAGTAAGCCTGTGAAACAGGAAATTCGCAGGGCTTACAAGGGGGCTCTCAAGATCATGTAAACCATGCCCATTGTATCTGTTCCATTTAGCACAGAATGCAGCAGATTTCTGCCCTTCGTTTGCATCCCTCGGTTTATATTTTTCTTGCCCTTTGCTCCAGATCACTGCCAAAAAATATATCATGATGAGCTTTTATTCCATGTCTACCCATTGTGTGCTATAAGGGTTTGCTAGCCTTCTTGGAATTAGGAAAAACTGGTTCCCTGGATTGAGAACAACCCAGTTATCCCAGGGAACTAGGTTGGTCAAGGCCTGCATCAGATATTAAAGGGGAGGGATGGGTACTTCTACTTAAAAGAGATGCACTTAAAAGTGGTACTCTGGACCGGGCACCGTGGCTCATGCCTGTAATCCCAGCACTTTGGGAGGCCGAGGCGGGCGGATCATGAAGTCAGGAGATCAAGACTATCCTAGTTAACACGGTGAAACCCCATCTCTACTAAAAATACAAAAAATTAGCCAGGCATGGTGGCGGACGCCTATAGTCCCAGCTACTCGGGAGGCTGAGGTAGGAGAATGGTGTGAACCTGGGAGGCAGAGCTTGCAGTGAACCGAGATCGCGCCACTGCACTCCAGTGCAAGACTCCTCTCAAAAAAAAAAAAAAAAAGTGGCACTCTGAGGAAAGACAGTGCAGGTCCTTCAGTGACTTGTGGTTTTTTCCTTATAGAACTTGGCTGGAGAAGTCATTTTCAAATTCAGGCAACCAGGTAACACTTTTTCAGTTCAAGTCTTATTCTCTCAGACTTCACTTTTATGCCTTTGTGGATTGGGAGGCCCAATCCAGGCAGCATCAGTAAATTGTCTCTCCTTGTGCTTTGTTGTTTATCATCAACAGAAGCACATGAAAAACCCTTCCAGAAGAGAATGAGGAAACTGAGGAAGAAGCAAGGGTCTAAAGAGGACATGAGCAGAAGTGAGGAAAGCATAAGTAGTGGGACAAGTGCTGCCACATCAGTAGAAGAGATGGAAGAAGAAAATGATCAAGAAATGGAGTCCTTTATAACTGAAGAGGTGCTGGGGCAGCAGAAAAAATCTCCACTGCATGCTGAGATGGATGAGTCCAAAGAAGACTCTATTCGGGGATTGGAAGAAATGCAGGTTGAAAGAGAGAGCTCCTTAAACCCATCCCTAAATGAGGAGAATGTGAAGGGTCAAGGAGAAGAGGAGGAGGAGTCACAGGAAGAAGATGAAAAGGAGGAAGAGGAGGAGGAGGAGGAGGAGAAACTGGAGGAAGAGAAGGAGGAGAAGGAGGCACAGGAAGAGCAAGAGAGTTTATCTGTGGGTGAGGTAAGCCAGCAGCTGATTCATTCGTGGGCACAGAGAAAGTTTGCTATGCTCATTTTGTGTTTATCCCTAGTGTAAGCTGGGGTCTTCAGTGGCCCAGTCTCCATAGAGGTGCAGAAAGAGAATTACAAAAATATTCATACTTTAAAAAAAATTTTTTTTAGGTTCAGGGGTACATGTGCAAGTTTGTTATTTAGGTAAATTATGTGTCATGAGGGTTTGATTTACAGATAATTTTGTCAGCAGGGTAATAAGCATAGTACCCAATATTTTTTTTTTTTCTGATCATCTCCCTGCTCACCCCATTTACCCTCAAATAGGCCCCAGTATCTGTTGCTCCCCTCCTAGTATCCATGTGTTCTTTGTTTAGCTCCCACTTAAAAGTGAGAATATGCAGTATTTGTTTTCTTTTCCTTTGTTAGTTTGCTTAGGATAATGGCCTCCAGCTCCATCCATGTTGTTGCAAAGGACATGATCTCATTCTTTTTATGGTTGCACAGTATCCCATGGTTTATATGTACCACATTTTATTTATCCAGTCTATTGTCAATGGGCATTTAGGTTGATTCCATGTCTTAACTATTGTGAATAGTGCTGCAATGAATATATATGCATGCATGTGTCTTTATGGTAGAATGATTTACATTCCTCTGGGTATGTACCCAATAATGGGACCGTGGGGTCAAATGGTAGTTCTAAGTTATTTGAGAAATTGCCACTCTGGAATACACTTCCACCAGCAGTGAATAAGCATACCCTTTTCTCTGCAATCTTGCCAGCATCTGTTGTTTTTTGACTTTTTAATAATATTCATTCTGACTGTTATGAGATGGTATCTCATTGTGGTTTTGATTTACATTCTCCAGTGATTAGTGATGTTGAGCACCTTTTCATATACTAGTTGGCCACATGTATGTCTACTTTTGAAAAGTGTCTGTTTGTGTCCTTTGCCCACTTTTGAATAGGATTGTTTGGTTTTTGCTTGTTAATTTAAATTCTTTATAGATTCTGGATATTAGACCTTTTCAGATGCGTAGTTTGTAATTATTTTCTCCCATTCTGTAGGTTGTCTGTTTACTCTGTTGATAGTTTCTTTTGCTGTGAAGAAGCTCTTTAGTTTAATTAGGTCCATTTGTCAATTTTTGTTTTTGTTGCAATTGCTTTTGGCATCTTCATCATGAAATCTTTGCCAAGTCCTATGTCCAGAATCGTATTTCTTGTTTTATCTTCCAGGGTTTTTATAGCTTTAAGCTTTACATTTAAGTCTTTAATCCATCTTGAGTTGATTTTTGTATGTGGTATAAGGTAGGGGTCCAGTTTCAATCTTCTGCGTATGGCTACCCAGTTATCCCAGCACCATTTGTTAAATGTGTAGTCCTTTCCTCATTGCTTGTTTTTGTCAGCTTTGTTGAAGATCAGATGGTTTAGGTGTGAGGCATTCTACTCCATTGGTCTGTGTGTCTGTTTTTGTACCTGTATCATGCTGTTTTGATTACTGTAGACCTGTAGTATAGTTTGAAGTCAGGTAACATGATACCTCCAGCTGTGCTCTCTTTATTTAGGATTGCCTTTGCTATTCAGGCTCTTTTTTTCTTGCATATAAATTTTAAAATAGATTTTCTGATTCTGTGAAGAATGTCATTAGTAGTTTGATAGGAACAGCATTGAATCTGTAAATTGCTCTGAGCAGTATGGCCATTTTAAAGATATTGACTCTTCCTATCCATGAACATGGGATGTTTATGGTTTATAGTATATACCCAATAATGGTATTGCTGAGTCAAATGGTATTTCTAGTTCTAGATCCCTGAGGAATCGCCACACTGTCTTCCACAATGGTTGAACTAATTTACACTCCCACCAACAGTGTAAAAGCATTCATATTTCTCCACATCCTCTCTAGCATCTGTTGTTTCCCAACTTTTTAATGATCGCCATTCTAACTGGTGCGAGATGGTATCTCATTGTGGTTTTGAATTGCACTTCTCTGACGACCAGTGATGATGAGCATTTTTTCGTGTGTCTGTCGGCTGCATAAATCTCTTCTTTTGAAAAGTGTCTGTTCATATCCTTTGCCCACTTTTTGATGGGGTTGTTTGATTTTTTTCTTGTAAATTTAAGTTCTTTGTAGATTCTGGATATTAGCTCTTTGCCAGATGGGTAGGTTGCAAAAATTTTCTACCATTCTGTGGGTTGCCTCTTCACTCTGATGGTAGTTTCTTTTGCTGTGCAGAAGCTCTTTAGTTTAATTATATCCCATTTGTCTATTTTGACTTTGGTTGCCATTGCTTTTGGTGTTTTAGTCATGAAGTCCTTGCCCATGCCTATGTCCTGAATGATATTGCCTAGGTTTTCTTCTAGGGTTTTTATGGTTTTAGGTCTAACACTTAAGTCTTTAATCCATCTTGAATTAATTTTTGTATAAGGTATAAGGAAGGGATCCAGTTTCAGCTTTCTACATATGACTAGCCAGTTTTCCCAGCATCATTTACTGAATAGGAGATCCTTTCCCCATTGCTTGTTTTTGTCAGGTTTATTGAAGATCAGATGGTTGTAGATGTATGGTGTTATTTCTGAGGCCTCTGTTCTGTTCCATTGGTCTATATCTCTGTTTTGGTACAAGTACCATGGTACAACTACAACCATGCTGTTTTGTTTACAGTAGCCTTGTAGTATAGTTTGAAGTCAGGTAGCGTGATGCCTCCAACTTTGTTCTTTTTGCTTAGGATTGTTTTGGCAATGCGGGCTCTTTTTTGGTTCCATATAAACTTTAAAGTAGTTTTTTCCAGTTCTGTGAAGAAAGTCATTGGTAGCTTGATGGGGATGTCATTGAATCTATAAATTACATTGGGCAGTATGGCCATTTTCCTGACATTGATTCTTCCTAGCCATGAGCATGGAATGTTCTTCCATTTGTTTGTGTCCTCTTTTATTTCGTTGAGCAGTGGTTTGTAGTTCTCCTTGAAAAGGTCCTTCACATCCCTTGTAAGTTGGATTCCTAGGTATTTT
>NW_012114944.1:2897310-2897783 GCF_000951035.1 Colobus angolensis palliatus
AGTATGATACTGGCTGTGGGTTTGTCATAAATAGCTCTTATTATTTTGAACTATGTTCCCTCAATACCTATTTTATTGAGCGTTTTTAGCATGAAGGGCTGTTGAATTTTGTGAAAGGCCTTTTCTGCAGCTATTGAGATAATCTTGTGGTTTTTGTCTTTGGTTCTGTTTATGTGAAGGATTACATTTATTGATTTGAGTATGCTGAACCAGCCTTGCATCCCAGGGATGAAGTCAACTTGATTGTGGTGGATAAGCTTTTTGATGTGCTGCTGGATTCAGTTTGCCAGTGTTTTATTGAGTATTTTTGCATCGATGTTCATCAGAGATATTGGTCTAAAATTCTCTTTTTTTGTCATGTCTCTGCCAGGCTTTGGTGTCAGGATGATGCTGGCCTCGTAAAATGAGTTAGGGAGGATTCCCTGTTTTTCTATTGATTGGAATAGTTTCAGAAGGAATGGTACCAGCTCCTC
>NW_012114944.1:2898295-2898722 GCF_000951035.1 Colobus angolensis palliatus
TTAATCCTGAGTTCTAATTTGATTGCACTGTGGTCTAAGAGACAGTTTGTTGTGATTTCTGTTCTTTTACATTTGCTGAGGAATGCTTTACTTCCAACGATGTGGTCGATTTTGGAATAAGTGTGATGTGGTGCTGAGAAGAATGTATATTCTGTTGATTTGGGGTGGAGAGTTCTGTAGATGTCTATTAGGTCTGCTTGTGTTGCAGAGCCTTCAATTCCTGGATATCCTTGTTAACCTTCTGTCTCGTTGATCTGTCTAATGTTGACAGTGGGGTGTTAAAGTTTCCTATTATTATTGTGTGGGAGTCTAAGTCTCTTTGTAGGTCTCTCAGGACTTGCTTTATGAATCTGGGTGCTCCTGTATTGGGTGCATATGTATTTAAGATAGTTAGCTCTTCTTGTTGAATTGATCCCTTTACCATTAT
>NW_012114944.1:2899395-2900841 GCF_000951035.1 Colobus angolensis palliatus
AAAATCTCTCAGCATTTGCTTGTCTGTAAAGGATTTTATTTCTCCTTCACTTATGAAGCTTAGTTTGGCTGGATATGAAATTCTGAGTTGAAAATTCTTTTCTTTAAGAATGTTGAATATTGGCCCCCACTCTCCTCTGGCTTGCAGGGTTTCTACCAAGAGATCCACTATTAGTCTGATGGGCATCCCATTGTGGGTAACCTGACCTTTCTCTCTGGTTGCTCTTAGTATTTTTTCCTTCATTTCAACCTTAGTGAATCTGACAATTATGTGTCTTGGGGTTGTTCTTCTCGAGGAGTATCTTTGTGGTGCTCTCTGTATTTCCTGAATTTGAATGTTGGCCTGCCTTGCTAGTTTGGGGAAGTTATCCTGGATAATATACTGAAGAGTGTTTTCTAGCTTGGTTCCATTCTCCCCATCATTTTCAGGTACACCAATCAAACGTAGATTTAGTCTTTTCACATAGTCCCATATTTCTTGGACGCTTTGTTCGTTTCTTTTTACTCTTTTTTCTCTAAACTTCTCTTCTCGCTTTATTTTATTAATTTGATCTTCAATCACTGATACCCTTTCTTCCATTGATTGAATCAGCTACTGAAGCTTGTACATGCGTCACATAGTTCTCATACCATGGTTTTCAGCTCCATCAGGTCACTTAAGGTCTTCCCTACACTGTTTATTCTAGTTAGCCATTCATTTAATCTTTTTTCATGGTTTTTAGCTTCCTTGCGATGGGTTCGAACATCCTCCTTTAGCTCGGAGAAGTTTGTTATTACCGACTTTCTGAAGCCTACTTCTGTCAATTCATCAAAGTCATTCTCCATCCTGCTTTGTTCCATTGCTGGCAAGGAGCTGTGATCCTTTGGAGGAGAAGAGGTGCTCTGGTTTTTGGAATTTTTAGCTTTTCTGCTCTGGTTTCTCCCCATCTTTGTGGTTTTTATCTACCTTTGGTCTTTGATGATGCTGACCTACAGATGGGGTTTTGGTGTGGAAGTCCTTTTTGTTGATATTGATGCTATTCCTTTCTGTTTGTTAGTTTTCCTTCTAACAGTCAGGTCTCTCAGCTACAGGTCTGTTGGAGTTTGCTGGAGGTCCACTCCAGACCCTGTTTGCCTGGGTTTCACCAGTGAAGGCTGCAGAACAGCAAATATTGCAGAACAGTAAATAATGCTGCCTGATCCTTGCTTTGGAAGCTTCATCTCAGAGGGGTACCTGGCTATATGAGGTGTCAGTCAGCCCCTACTGGGAGGTGTCTCCAAGTTAGGCTACACAGGGGTCAGGGACCCCCTTGAGGAGGCGGTCTGTCCATTCTCAGAGCTCAAACACTTTACTGGGGGGACCACTTGTCTCTTCAGAGCTGTCAGACGGGGACGTTTAAGTCTGAAGAAGTTGGCCGGGCGCGGTGGCTCAAGCCTGTAATCCCAGCACTTTGGGAGGCCGAGACGG
>NW_012114944.1:2901113-2919785 GCF_000951035.1 Colobus angolensis palliatus
CTGGGAGGCAGAGCTTGCAGTGAGCTGAGATCCGGCCACTGCACTCCAGCCCGGGGGACAGAGCAAGACTCCGCCTCAAAAAAAAAAAAAGTCTGCAGAAGTTTTTCCTGCTTTTTGTTCAGCTATGCCCTGCCCCTAGAGGTGGAGTCTACAGAGGCAGGCAGGCCTCATTGAACTGAGGTGGGCTCCACCCAGTTCAAGCTTCCCGACCGCTTTGTTTACCTAGTCAGTCCTTAGCAATGGCAGACGTCCCCCCATCCAGTCAGGCTTTCCACCTCACAGTTCGATTTTGGACTAGCAATGAGCAAGGCTCCATGGGTGTGGGACCTGCTGAGCCAGGCGTGGGATATATTCTCCTGGTGTGCCATTTGCTAAGACCGTTTGAAAAGCTCAGTGTTTAAGTGGCAGTGTCCTGATTTTCCTGGTACAGTCTGTCACCACTTCCCTTGGCTAGGAAAGGGAAATCCCCTGACCCCTTGTGCTTCCCGGGTGAGGTGATGCCCCGCCCTGCTTTGGCTCGCCCTCTGTGGGCTGCACCGACTTTCTGACCACTCCCACTGAGATGAACAAGGTACCTCAGTTGGAAATGCAGAAATCACCCATCTTCTGCATCGATCATGCTGGGAGCTGCAGACTGGAGCTCTTCCTATTCGGCCATCTTGGAATCAACCTCTACTTTTTGTATTTTTAGTAGAGACAGGGTTTCACCATGTTGCCCAGGCTGGTCTCAAACTCATCACCTCAAATGATCTGCCGCCTCAGCCTCCCAAAGTGCTGGGAGTACCAGTGTAAGCCACTGCACCCAGCCATAGCAATGCTTTCTAAAATTCACTTTCCTCTCCTCATTTCCCTGCAACCTACTCTAAAGTCACTCTTCAACTGTGTGGCTTTCCTTATCCCTCCCTGATTCTCTCTCCTTCTCAATTCCTCCTTATTGAATAGATCAACTTAGACTCTCTTGCTTCACCTTGGCCTGTTTATTTCTTCTCTCTTCCTATTCTCAAAAGCTCCATATCCAAGCTGGCAGACAGAGCTCTCCTTTGAGTGCAGGGAAGTTACTCTCATAAAGTAAATCTTGTCCTCAAAACACATTCAAAATCACAGAACAATAACTTGAATTTCATAATCATAGAATTGCAGAAGAATCATTTCCTATATTGTTGTGGAAAAATTGGTATCTTAGACTTCTTTTTGAGCAGGAATCCCAAACTCACATTCCCACAGGCATGTAATAGAAAAGAGGGCTGGAGACCAAGTGTAAAATAATGACAAATGATGAAGACTGTGCAGGTATTACTTAACTCCAACTAAAGATGCCATGTGGGAATGCAGGTTCAGAATTGACATATTTTCTGATGTTTTAAGAGAAATTAGAAACCCAGATTTTTATGTAGAACTTCCCAATTTTAAAAGCACTGTGCGTTGCGGGGGTGTGGAACCTAGGCAAGATTCAGCCATAATCTTGGCCCAAAATTTGGTTTACAACCTCTGATATCAAGGAACCTGTGGTTGGCATTCCCAAGTCCGTTTGATGATATCAAGTCAACTTTAGTCTTGTTGCCTGCTTAGGAGGAAGACAAGGAAGAGGGTCTGGAGGAGACATACTATGAGGACATGGAGTCCTTCACAATCTCCAGTGGAAACACGTATTTTGTCTTTGTACCCCTGGAAGAAGAAGAGCATTGCAGGAAGTCCCATTCCACCTTCTCAGCCACGTTCATCAGCGACACTTCCAGTGCCAAGTTCATAGAACAAGTGACAATAACATCGAGACTAATTTTAGAAATTAAGAAACAGTGAGTAAAAAACTATTTTATTCTCATCCTGTTGTTCTGAGTTTTGTTAACAAGGTGAAATGTTAAAAAAGAAAAAAAGAAAAGAAAAGGATTGGACTGGTATCACTTGGATAAAGAAAAAATATAGGTAACTGAAGGAAGGTAGGGGTGAGAAACACAATAAAAAAATGGCAAAATCCAGGAATTATTTGCAGTCACAGATATCTTCTGTGAGAGTGACCCCCTGCACCCACCTCAGGAGGCTGTCTGATGGCTTGGGCCTTGGACATAAGATACAGTGTTTTCCCTGCCAGATACTTTTGAGTTCTATTTCCTGGTACATCTGTAATCGTAAGGCTGCTTTTCTTTTTCTATTTTAATTCTACAGATATACACCATAAATATAAATATCTCATGTATAGCATTTTGTACTCAATATGTGCAAAATATAAGAATGGAACTGTTCACTCATAGAGTATATCCATGTCCATTGCTAGAAGACATGGCCAAAAGATATTACCAAAGAGTTTCATTGCAGAAAATATAAGAAAATTGAAGAATAGAGAAATGACCCATAACCCCAAGTAAATTCCCACCAAGGGGAATTTACTTCCCCTAACTCCCAAGTTTCTGGGCCTTTGTGTTTGAGTTTGGATCAAATGTGGACATTTGTGTTTGCCTTTTGGATGGCATTCTCATTGTCCTCCTGCCTCTACAATGTCGTAGGAGGACTCATCAGCTAGAGATCTCCTGGTTTGTTCACCTCCCATATGTAACATGGGCAGGAGGCTGGAGATAAGGAATGAAAGGAGTACAGTCAGGCCTTTGGGCTCTTTCTCCTACACCTCAGCAGCATCTCACCTTGGAAATGTCTCTTGACTCAAACATCATCCCTCTCCTTCCTCTACCACAGGCCATCATCTGCCCTCTCCATGGCAGATAGGACAAAGGTCAGCAAGGACTATCACAGGAGCTATTATTTACCGAGTGTATTTAATCCCCTTAATAAATATGAGACAGGTACCATAATTAACTCCATTTTACAGTTGAAGAAACTGAGGCTCAGAGAGTTAGTCATTTGGCCTAGATCTCCATGACAGAAAGCAGTTTGATCCAAGATATGAATCCAGACAGACCCTGTAACTCCAGAATCTTGCACCAAGCACTATGCTATCTGGCCGTTTGACTAACCAGAAAAAAATTATCTGTCCAACTGATTGGGTTTGCATACTGAAGGATAACATGCCTTCATGAAAGTATGAAAGTCGTAAGTGTGTAGCTCAATGAATTGCCCAAATATGACACAGTTGATACCCAAAGCCCACAAGAAATAAAACAATTACCAACCCTCCAGGAACCCACTTTGTGTACCCATCCCAAGCCACCACTCTGTCTTCCCCAAAGATAACAAATATTATAACTTCTGAGTTCATTTTGCTTATTTTTTAACTTTATCTAAATTAGGTCATACAGAACTCACTATTTTATCATGTTTATGAGACATATATATTATTGAATGTGGCTAGAGTTCAGTTTTTATTTCTGTATAGTATCCCATTATAAAAAAATGTAATCCATTTTATTAATCCATTTTACTGATACACGTTTGGTCTTTCCAATATACCAATAATGTTGCTCCGAACACTCTTGTACAAGTCTTCTGGTGAATATATGTATACGTTTCTGTTACATATAGAACTAAGAGTGAAACTGCTGACTCACAGAGTGTGTGTCCATATCCATCTGTAGGAGATACGGCCAAAAGATGCTACCAAGGAGTTTTCAAAATTGGTTTTTGACAGTTTTACAGTCTACAACAGCATATGAGAACTTCAACTGCTCCACAACCTCAGTGGTGTTGTTAGTGGTTTTTATCTTAGCCATTCTGGTATAGTTATAGTGGTGTTTCATTGTGATTTTAATATGTATTCTCCTGATGAGTATGATATTGTATTCTTTTTAAAATACTCGTTGGGCCATTTGGTTATCTTTTTGTGAAATGCCTAGCAAAATCTTTTGCCTATTATATTTCTGGTTGATTTTCTGTCTTTTTTCTTATTAATTTATGGGAATTAATTATGTATTCTATAGCCGGGCGTGGTGGTGTATGCCTATAATTCCAGCTACTCAGGAGGCTGAGGTAGGAGAATCGCCTGAACCTGGGAGGTGGAGGTTACAGTGAACCGAGACAGTGCTGCTACACTCCAGACTGGGAGACAGAGTGAGACTCCATCTCAAAAAAATTAAATTATATATTCTATATAAGGCTTTGTCAGATAAATAAATGGCAAATGTTCATCCCCTCTCTGCACTTGCCTTTTTTACTCTCTTTCAAGTTATATCTTTTGATGAGCAGAAGTTCTTATTTCTAATAAGGTCCAATTCATCAATTTTTTAATTAAGGTTAATTTACTTTGTGCCTTACCCCCAAGGACATGGAGATGTTCTCCAATGTTATATATTTAAAATGTTATTGTTTTCAACTTCCATATTAACATCTAAAATCCACCTGGAACTGATTTTTGTTTATGGTGTGAAATAGGGGTCAAGATTCATTTATTTCCCATATAGATAACCAGTTGATCCTGGGTCATTTAATGAAGAGACTCTCCTCTCCCCCACTGCTCTGCCACATGTCTTTTCTAGTTCTCTGTGTGTCTATCCAATGACTTCACTCTGCTTGATTACTACAGCTTTACATTAAGTCTTACTATCTGATAGTGTAAGTCCTCCAACTTTAGTCTTCTCCCTCCATTATTCTTGGCCGTTTGTATTTCTACATAATTTTTTAAATTAGCTCAAGTTTCCATAAGACGTCTGCTGCAATGTTGTTTCTTATTATTGCATTGAATCTATAGATCAGTTTTTGGAAACTGACATCTTAACAATACATGGCCAAAAAAGCATGGTAAATCTTAAAAAGGAAGAAATGATAAGCTGAGAAGCAACATTTGCAACTCACATCAAAGTCAATGACCCTCATGTCCCCAGTATATGAAGAGCTCCTAGAAATTGATTTGTAAAAAAGAACAGCTGTTCACAACAGAGAATTGGGCAAAAGACATTCATGGACAGTACACAGAAAGAGAAACTAAATGCTCTTGGGTTTTTTTGAGGCAGGGTCTCACTCTGTCACCTAGGCTGGAGTTCAGTGGCATGACTCACTGCAGCCTTAACCTCCTGAGTCGATGGGACCATAGGCGCATGTCACTATGACCAGCTAATTTTGTAAATATCTTGTAGAGATGGGGTCTCACCATGTTGCCCAGACTGGTCTCAAACTCCTAGGTTCAAGCAATCCTCCTGCTTCAGTCTCCCAAAGTGCTGGGATCATAGGCATGAGCCACAGTGCCCAGCCTAAATAATCTTAAACACATGAAAATATGCTCAGTCTCAATCATCATATGACAAAATTGTCAAACTTAGACATCTGACAATACACTCTGAGACTGTGGAGAAATAGGAACATCGCTGATGAGAATACAAGTTGACTTCTAGTGGAAACAGTTTGGCCATATCTGCCAAAACCACAAATGTGTTTTAACCTTTGATTCAGCAACTACAGTTCAAGGTCATTTATCCAAAGAAACACTTCTACATCTGACATACGTAATGTCCTCCAGCAGTGGTACGGTTAAACGAGTAATGGTCCATTTACACAATGAAATGCAATGTAGCTGGGAAATGAAATGAGGAAAAGGAGTGAAGGGGGGAAGCCCTTTGGTCTCCATGTGGAAAGACCTCTCATAGGACATGATTGCTGGCAGGGCTGACCCTGGCTGGTTTCTCCCTCAGACTTAGAGCTGGCTTCTTCGAGCACCTCGAGAAGTGGTTTGACCAGTGTTCCCTCAACACCCGGGTCACCGTGGCCACCAAAATCAGTGAGCTGGATTCAGAACTGGAGCTGCATCTGCACCTGCATCAGCCAAGAGCCCAGCAGATTGAAAAAGACATCCACAACGTCAGGGCAGGTACAGACACTGCCTGGGAATGTCTGCCCTGCCCCCAGCCCCTCCTTCAATGTCTGCTCCACTGTGGCTCCATGTCCATTAGCTGTCCCAGTTTGTACCATGCAATGTTTAGCATGTTCTTATCACACCATGGAAGATGTGCACGAGGGTTTGCACCTCCGAGGCTTGCAGAAAAAGGTGGTACTCAGAATCCTCCTGCGAGATTTTTTTCTCATTTCCATTTTTTTTCAAGAGGGTGTTAGAGTTGAAAACAAAGAGTGTTGTACTGTTTTAGCTCTTGGATGCCAGATCTGCTCATACACCTGTCAGATACACACCTGCATAGTGGATATTCTAGAGGCAAGCCCATAGCTCAGGAATTAGAGCTCTCAGTTTCAACTCCTGTGACCGTGTGACCCTGTACAGGTTACCTGACCTCTCTGACCCCTCTCTCACCTGCAGAAGGGGTTGATGGAGGTGTTAAGGAGATGGTAATAAACCCTTTTTAAATGGTATAGTAAGGAATCATGAGCACCTGGTACAAGATACAGCCTCCAAAAGTGGTGGCCATTATTTCTACTTTATCATTTATCATACATAAAAATACATGCGTTTCACACCTACGTGGTGGGCTCTGTTAATGTGGCAGGGGGCGGGGGGGATGTTTTCAGTAGGATTCTTCAATGACTATTGGTTTTTCACCCAAATTATACCCCAGCTCCTTCAAAGCCCTTTAGAAGTATCAGAGAGCCCCGTCACTAACCCACACAAACTCCTATTCCTGGAGCAGGGAAGGAGTTGTGCAAGTTGACAACTGGCCTTGAATCCCAGTGCTTGCGGGCTCAGGCAACTTGTGTGGCATTTGGAACCTCATTGTTGTCATCTGGAAAATGTGTGTGCTAAATGCACTGAGGAATAAAAAGGATTCTACATCCACTGAGTAGAAGCTCCCTGAAGGCTGGCTCCCTGTCCTTCCCAGGCCACCTGAGCCAATACACAGTGTGGAAAACAAGGCGAGAGAAGCGAAGTCCTAGCATCTCACCAGTCATTTTGGCAGAGCTGAGACCACAACACTTCCACCACTTCAGACGATAGTGGGGTCAGATGGGAGGTGGTCAGGGTTGGGGGCTCTAGGGACTCTCTGCTCACCTAAAGGCCTATGAGGGATCCCTGGAAGCCCAGTCCTTGTTCTTGCCACTCCATCTTGGAAGACAGTTGGAATTCAGGCTCACTGGACATAAGTATCTGCTGATAAGGAGCAAACCCAGACTGCTCAGTGCTGTACTTGCTGTTACCCCCCAGACCTTCTCACCTAGATCTCAGCCCTCCCCAACACCCCCTGCCCATCCTGCCTGCTACTCGGCTGCTCCCCAGACTGTCTATCTTCCTGGCTGTGTTCCCTCTGCTCCGGGCAGGGTGTCTCCACCAACAGGAGCTCCCTGCTCATGGCCAGGCCTCCTCTCCAGCCCAAGCCCTGATGAAGGCAACAGGGGCAGGACAAGAGGCCTTGACCTGAGTCGTTCCTGCTCTGCAGCTGGCCTGGGAGAGGCAGCAGATGGGCCTTGTTCCAGGAAAGCAACACGCTGAGGTAAGTCGGGTCCCAGGGACCCCAGCTCTCTTAATCCTTTTTCAGCGGAGCTCTTGCTTCATCAAGAGCGGTTGGACAGGCACTGTGCTGGGGTGACCGAGACGCTGAAGAAGGAGCGGCTGATGTTCTGCCAGTTCCAAGAAGAGCAAAACGTGAGGAGCAAAAACTTCCGCCTCAAGATCTATGACATGGAGCACATCTTCTTGAATGCCACCAGAAGCCAAAAGTAAGAGGTCCTGGGAGTCTCCACCCCAGCCATATGGCTCTGGAATCTCAGTTTGGCTGGTCCTTTCAAAGGAGCTCCCCTCCCTGTAGACACAACAGCAGAAGGCACCTCCAGAGCCTTCTTTTGAGTTAAACTCTTCAAGAGAGTCAAGTCAAACTCTGTGTGGAATATTGCATGGGAAGGCAGGGAGTGAGCAGCCAGAGAGCAAAGAATACACACAGGCAGCATGCGAGGGTGCAAACCAAGTACTATGAAATATCAGTGGTGGGGAGGGCTTCCCCTCAGGAAAAATCAGGGAGGGCTTCCTGCAGGAGGCAGCATTGAATATGAACTCAGAAGAGCCCCGAATGGAGAAAGATGGGAGAGGGTTGCGTTCCACAATCACTGAAAGAGCACTGGCTCAGCTCAGTGTAGGAGTGTGCTCAGGGCAGAGCAAGGGGCTCCAGAGAGGCCATTTGGGATATGAGATGGAGGCCTCAGGCAGGTCCCAGGGAGGAGACTGGCAAGTGTCTACGCAACCATCAGGCACATGAGGGACAGCTGGTTCTGGTGGACTTGGTTGTAGAGAGGACACTCTCAGGGCACTCTTTTAGGGGATCATGGGTGCAGGAGCCACCTTGCTGGGGGTCAGACACAGCCCACTGGAGCAGGGACAAAGATCCAGTAGGATCTTCTGGGATTCTTTCACCAATTTGATTGCAAGGGTCAGAGAGAGAAGGACGCCCTCTGATCCAGCACACCCAGAGTGTGTCCTACAGACACTGGAATTTGGAACTTCTTTCTACTTCCCCCTTTGCTACCCAGAGAAGCTGGGCAGCTGGGCACAGCTTGTGGAGCCCAAATAGACTCCCAGGATGTCCTCCTTTCAGGCCCAGGCCACCACCCTTCCCTCTCATGCCCCCCTAACTGGTCATCCATCAGCACTGTGTCCCCAGGAAGGTCACCTATCACCACCTGCTCCTCCCATGTCTTCAGGTTGCTCACCATCACCACCTGTCCCTCCTGTGTCCCCAAGCTGGTCATCATCACCACCTGCCCCTCCCACATCCCCTAGGCTGATCACCATCACCACCTGCCCCTCCCTTGTCCCCCAGGGTTGTCCCCCATCACCGTCCTGTTCCTCCTCTGTCTCCCACAGGCTGGTCATTCTCAGCAATACACTGCACCAGGAGTTGCTTAGCTATGTTGATGTCACCCAGGTGTCCCTGCGCAGCTTCCGGCAGTACTTGGAGGAGAGTCTGGGCAAACTCCGCTACTCAAATATTGAGTTCATCAAACACTGCAGGTGGGAGCCAGTGTCCAGGGCCTGTTGAGGCCACCTGAGTTTCTCTATTGGGATGTGGTCTCGTTTCCCCCTTAATTTTTAGTTTTGACAAAATATACATAACATCAAACTTAACTCTTAACCATTTTTAGGTGCACAGATCAGTGGCATTAAGGATATCCTGGTCGTTGTGCTACCATCACCACCATTGGTCACCAGAACTTTTTCATCTTCCCAAACTGAAACTCTGTACCATTAAACAAGAACTCCCCATTCCTCCGTCCCCACAGCCCCTGGCAACCACCACCCTGCTTTCTGTTTCTATGAATTTGAAACCTCGAGGTACTTCATATAAGTGGAATCACATATTTGTCCTTTTCTTGTCTGGCTCATTTCATTTAGCATATTGTCTTCAAGGTTCATCCATGTATCTTGTGTCATGTGTCACAAAATCGTGTGTCATCCATATATCATGGTTCATCCATGTATCATGTACCATGTGTCACAAAATCATTCCTTTTTAAGGCTGAATAATGTTCCATTGTGTGTATAGATCACATTTTGTTTACCCATTCATCTTTGATGGGCATTTGGGTTGGTTCCATCTTTTGGCTATTGTGAATAATGGTGGTAGGAACATTGGTGTACAAATACCTGTTGAAGGTCCTGGTTTTAATTATTTTGGTTATTTCCTAGAAGTGGAATTGCTGGATTAAACAGTAATTCTATGTTTAACTTTGAGAGGAACCCTCATACTGTTTCCACAGCAGCTGCGCCATATTCATTCTCACCAGCAATGCACAAGGGTTCCAATTTCTCTACATTATCACCAACGCTTGTTACTTTCTGGTGTTTTTTGTTTTTTATAATAGACCTGTTAATGGGTGTGAAGTGTTTCTGTGTTGTGGTTTTGATTTGCATTTCCCTGACAATTAATGATGTTAACCTTTCCATGTGTTCATTGGCCATTCTTTCCCCTTATTTTCACCCCTGCAATCTGAATCCTGGATGAAAGTAATCCTAGATTTAGTCTTTGACATTTTTGAAAGGCTATATTTATTTTTTAAGGCTTATGCTATTTTAAACATCACAAATCTTTTAATCATTACAGCATAATCAAACACAGATTGTATATAAAGTACAAAGTGGAAGCCCTCCAAAAATATATTTTCTATGTGCCTGTACTTATGTATACATGAGCAAAACATTGTTAGTTTTGTACAGAAGTGGAATGCTAGTACACACGCTGACCCACAGCCCCCCACTACCACCATCACCAAATCATGGTGATGTAGGGAGTAAAGGAACTTTCTTTCCAACCCTGAAGTTCCAACAGTGTGAGCCAATACAACAAGGCCGGGCACAGTGGTTCACGCCTGTAATCACAGCATTTTGGGATTCCGAGGCGGGTGGATCGCCTGAGGTCAGGAGTTCGAGACCAGTCTTGCCAACATGGAGAAACCCCGTCTCTACTGAAAATACAACAATTAGCTGGGCGTGGTGGCAGGCGCCTATAATCCCAGCTACTTGGGAGGCTGAGGTAGGAGAATTGCTTGAACCCGGGAGGCGGAGGTTGCTGTGAGCTGAGATCGCACCACTGCACTCCAGCCTGGGAGACAGAGCGGGACTTCATCTGAAAACAACAACAACAACATCAACAACAAACAAACAAACAATAAAACAATAAAGACGATAAACAGATTAATGGGAAAAAGACACACCGATTTATTAACGTGCAAGTGTCACACAAAGTTTGAAACTCAAACAAAGGCCAAGTGGTTGAATCTTAAATATCCTCTTCATAGGAGAGTGAGAAATGGGAGATGTAGGAAATTTTAGTGGAAGGGTAAATGATGTTTAGGGGAGATTAATGGACCCAAAGAACAGACAATAGCCTGGGACCAATTCTGTATGGGCTCTGGGTGTGGTGTCAACTCCAGTCTTCCTTCCTACAACTATGCATCAGTTTCTCCTGGTTGATGAGTTATCTGGGGAAGGGATTCACAACAGTTGAGTATCTTCTGGAGGATCCAGCCTTTAGGTAGATAGGTGAACTTTAGAGAAAGCTCTTCCCTGCATTTGCTGCTCCCCAAGTACTCTCAGTTTTAAGTTCAAAGTAGCACATTTTTGGTATCATTTTCTGAGCCCCAACAGTGGGCACCTTCCGTGTCAATATCTACAAAGCTTGCATTTGTTTTAAATATTAAGATTTTTCTGATTATAAAAATAGAATTTTTAAAGAAAATTTGGAAAATAGCAAAAACTAGAACTATAATTTGACATGTTAATCATCTCTACCTTGCCTATCTCTGCATCCGTCTTGCATATTTTAGCTTCATTCTAGCTAATTTCTTTGTATTTTTTTTCCAGGTCACTGATTCACTCTGTGACTGTGTTGAACCTCCTGCAAATCTGTTCATTGAGTTTTCAATTGTAATTATTATAGCTTCCATTTGTAGATACATACATATATGTGTATATATGTGTGTGTGTGTGTATATACATATATATATATATATTTTTTTTTTTTTTTTTTTTTGAGACAGAGTCTTGCTCTCTCACCCAGGCCGGAGTACAGTGGCACAGTCCCCGCTCACTGCAACCTCTACCTCCTGGGTTCAAGCGATTGTCCTACCTCAGCATCCCGAGTAGCTGGGACTACAGGCATGTGCCACGATGCCCAGCTAATTTTTGTATTTTTAGTGGAGACAGGGTTTCACCATAGTGGCCAAGCTGGTCTTGAATGCCTGACCTCAAGTGACGCACCCGCCTCTGCCTCCCAAAGTGCTGAGATTATAGGTGTGAGCCACCACTCTCTGCCCATTTATAATTATATTTGATACTTTTTCAAAACTGCCTGCTCCTTGTTCATATTTTGAAGCTTACTTTTTATTCCTTTAAACATCTTAAGCCTAGTTATTTTATAGTCTATATCTGATATTTCTAATATCTGAGGGTTTGGGGGAGGTCAGTTTCTGTTCTCTATTGTTTCACTGTTTTTCATGCATGGTATCTTGTATCTTGATTCCTTATCAATTTTTTAAGCTACGAGTCACTCATTTTCCTTGGGACTTTATCTGTGGCATTCTTTGAGGCCTGGACTGGACATTGCATTCCTTCAGAGAGAATCCTTATTTGTTTCTGCTGGGTAGCCAGGAAGCACTACCTCCCCAGGATCAATTAGAATTCTCTGCTTGAGGTTTTTTGGGTCACTACAGAGAACATGAACTCATTTTGTAAATGTATGTGAAGTCTAGTTTGTGTGATGAATTTTCAGAGGAGAGAGATCTTTTCTTTCCTCTTTGCACTTGGATCTAGACAGGCGAGAGTCCTGGCATCTGGTGGATTCGTTCCTTCCTTGGTCTTAAAATGCAAGGGTTGTCCTCTGGATCCAGCTCTAGGCTATCCCTTCACCTGTGCAGTCATCAAGACTGAAACTCCAAGGCTCTGGTGCAAAGTCTTGGCTTCTGGTGCTGCCCACCTCCCAAGCTCCCTTCTAGTGTCACTTCATCTGGAATTTTTTATTTTATTTTATTTTTTTGAGGTAGAATCTTACTCTGTCAGCCAGGCTGGAGTGCAGTGGTGCAGTCTCGGCTCACTGCAACTTCTCCCTTCTAGGCTCAAGAAATCCTTCCACCTCAGCCTCCCAAGTAGCTGGAATCACAGGCACATGCCACCTCACCTGGCTAATTTTTTTACTTTTTGTAGAGACAGGGTCATGCAATGTTGCCCAGACTAATCTTGAACTCCTGGCCTCAAGTGATTTTCCTGCCTCAGTCTCCCAAAATTCTGGCTTTACAGACATGAGCCACCACACCTGGCAAGTTTATGTGGAATTCTTACCTTTACACAATTCCAAGAAAGCTATTTTTATTTTGAATTTTGTTTCAGTTGGGTCTGTTAGGGTCTCCAACCTGATGAACTGACAAAAATGGAAATTCTGCACCATTTATGAATCCTACTCCTGTCCTTAAGCTATCTGCATTCATTTTCCCACATCTGGAACTCTAACCGGAAGCCTAGATTAAAAGTGTGTGTCAGCCACAGTATTTGGGATAGATGAGAACTCTCAGGTCTGATCCATGGCTTTTATTTGTCTCTGATTATTTTCAGATTGTTTTCAGAGGGAGGCAACTTTTCTCCTAAAGAAATCAATTCACTGTGTCACCGACTGGAGAAGGAAGCTGCCCGGATAGAGTTGGTTGACAGTGTCATCATGCTCAACATGGAGAAGATGGAGAATGAGTACCTGGACCAGGTGGGGCCCCCAGCCAGGCCCCAGGCCAACCAGTTCCACAGTATCCGGTTCTCAACTCCCTCTGAAGGGGGGCTAAGCCCTCCATCCAACCATTCACTGAGCCTGTCCCCCTCCTCTTTCAGAGTCCAAAAGGTCCAGATTAAGCCCCTGTCCTTTACCCTTTATCTCTCTGTGCAGGCCAATGATGTCATCAACAAGTTTGAAAGCAAATTCCATAACCTGTCTGTGGACCTTATTTTCATAGAGAAAATCCAGCGGTTGCTGACGAATCTGCAAGTGCACATCAAGTGCCAGGTAGGATAGGTTCATTCTTCTTCAAGGATCGTTATCACACACACCTGCACACAAGGCACTGTCCCCAGTGCTGGGAGGCCAGTGTGGTCTCTGTCCTGTGCGTGGACTTGCTCTCCAGCCGGGAAGACAGAAACAATCTTTTTTTTTTTTTTTTTTTTTTTGAGACAGGGTCTTGCTTTGTCACCCAGACTGGAGTGCAGTGGCGTGAACACAGCTCACTGTAGCCTCAACTTCCTGGGCTCAAGCAATCTCCTTCCTCAGTCCCACAGGTAGCTGGGACTACAGGCACACGCCACCATGCCCAGCTAATTTTTTCTATTTTTTGTAGAGATGGAGTCTTCCTATGTTGCCCAGGCTGGTCTTGAATTCCTGGGCTCAAGCGATCCTCCTGCCTCAGCCTCCCGAAGTGTTGGGATTACAGACATGAGCCACTGTGCCTGGCCAAAAGTGAAATCTTAATAACCGCTAACGTTTACTAGTTATTGAGCACCATTCATCCTGCTGAGCAACTTGCTTTGATTAGCTGTCTTAGTCCTTAAAAGAACTATAGGAGGCAAGTACTGTTTTTATCCCCATTTTAGAGATAAACTGAGGCAGCATTTTAGTGACTTAGGTAGGAATACAGAGCTCTTAAAGGGTAAAGTCAAAATGTGAACCCAGGTCTGACCGACACCAGAGCTTACGGCCTTAACCACAAACAGGCCATGGGTGCAACAGAAGGAGAAGGTGGCTGCGTGGGGATTGAGGGGCCAGAGAACTTCACCTGGGCTAAGAAAGTGGGGCTTCCAGAGGCTTGAGGGAGAAGTAGGAACCAGCCAGGTAGGTGGTAAGGAGTGAAGCATTCTGGAGAGAGATGCTGGAGAAAATCCAAGGGGCTGGAGCCCAGGACTACAAGAGTGCAAGGGAGAGAGTAGGGAGCTCTGTGATTGGAGAGCACCAGCGGGGAGGCAGTGGGGGCCTGGGAAGGGTTCAGGTGGGGCTGCATGCTCGGGGCTAAACTTGGAGGGTGGGGGTCCTGGCTGCTGACCACAGAAAGGCTGGAGGTGGGTAGGAGTGAGGCAGAAGTGCTAGGCTGAGGGGGAGAGAATCATGGCCTGGGCACAATGTCAACAGGGATGCATTCTGATTCCAGAGCTGAGTGGAAGTGGGATGAGAGGGACTTGGGGTACACTGGAAGTGAAGGGCCTGGGTTATCGGCATAGGTCAATACCCATTCAGGGAACAATGTTTGAGGACCCACTAGGGCTAGGACAAGCGGAGGTGAGGAGGACAGCCTTGTCTTTTGGGAGTGGCAAGTACAGTTCGATAAAAGAAGGGTTTGCTGGCATCTCAGGCTCTGAGATAGGGACTCCAGACCCAGCTTCCTGCCCCTTTCGCCCCAAGAAGCATTTAATTCATCCACCTGTGAAATGGAAATCATAAAAGCAATTCCTAATATTATGGCACCGATAAAGGAGCTAATATGTGCTAAACTCATGACATAGTCCCTGGAGCATAGTGAATCCTTAATAAAGGCAGGCTCTGGTGGAGGTCCCAGATGAACCTCCCAGGACCGGCTTCCAGTCATTCCAGAAGGAGCAGGAGGCAGCTGCAGGCAGCAGAGCCCATGGCTCCAGGGCATGTCACCACACTCTTGTTTGAGGAGCATATTCCTAATGGGCCTCCAGCTGGTGCTGGCACTGATTCTTTTTTCTGAGTTGATATTTGGGGACTGTTCGTGGTGTACAGGGGTTGCATTTCAAAATATCTAATACCTGTGATAAACAAAATACATTTCCATCATGGACAATACTGGGAATATAGAACAAATACAAAACTGAGAGTAAACCATAATTCTGCCACACAGCATAACCCCTGTTAAAGATTTCCATTTATTTTTTAAGCTTTTTTTCTATACATGAAAAGATGGAGATATGCCAAAATTGGCTGCTTGCTATTTATACCAGTTTTATAAGCTGTATAATCTTTAAATATTCTGCAAAGATACTGTTTTGATGGCGTCTCTGTCATGGATGTGTTAACATTTTACTTAAGCATTCATTTCTGGAGGAACATTTGGTGAATTTCGCTTCTTGTTATGAAAGGTGATGCTGTGAGAAGTGCACTTGCCAGGATGGTCTGACCACATCCTTAGGACGCCTCCTGGAAGCCACAGTCCTGGGTCAGAGCATGACCTTTCTATGGCTCTCTAAGCTTTCCAGGGAGTTTTTCCAGCCTTGGCCCTGCACTGCTGGAGCAGAGCCTGTGTACTTTCCAGGACAATCTGACTGCATCCTTAGGGTGCCTCCTGGAAGCCACAGTCCTGAGTCAGAGCATGACCTTTCTATGGCTCTCGAAGCCTTCCAGGGAGTCTTTACAGTCTTGGCCCTGCACTGCTAAAGCGGAGCCTGCCCTCCCAACTCCCTCACCACACTCTGGGGTGCCAATTTTGCTTGAAGCTTACTTGAGAGAGGAAAAAAATCTTTTTAATTTGTATCAATCTAGCGTCTGGTAAAACTGCATATTTTCCCCCGATTTCATTTTTTTCCGTGCCTAATCAGTTTCTCAGATGGTATGTTTCACAGAACATTTCCCAGATCACAATATGTATTCTAGAAACAAAATCTCGGAACCTCTGGTTTTCTAGGTGGCAAAATCCAATTCACAAACAAATGGATTAAATTTCTCTCTACAACAGCTTCAGAACAAGATAAAAACTTGTCAAGAGTCCAGGGGAGAGAAAACCGTAAGTGTTCAATAGATTCTGCGTGTGAATAATAAAGATATATCATGCTAGAATCATAAATGTGAAATAAACGTATATGTGTGTATAGGATTTCTCCAGCACAAGGTGGGATGGGGGGACATCTCTGAGCCTTCCTACTTAACCCATGGTTCATGGAATGAAGAAAGGAACAGAAGAGAAAGCAGCCACTGTTCTCCACCCCCAACCCCTCCCAGGCAAGCATGGAGCAGTGTCTAGAGTTGGGGGAGGCCTGAGTCTGGCTTCCTCTGACCTCACTCCCTTGGGATGTCACCAGGTGTCCCTTGCTATGTAAGGAGAACTCAGTCCCAGAAGCATAACAGAAGCGGGGCCCTGCCCCTTGAACAACCACGTTTTGTTTGACTTTCCACTTGCTTTTTTTTTTTTTTTTTTTTTTTTTTTTAGATGGAGTCTTGCTCTCTCACCCAGGCCGGAGTACAGTGGCACAGTCCCCGCTCACTGCAACCTCTACCTCCTGGGTTCAAGCGATTGTCCTACCTCAGCATCCCGAGTAGCTGGGACTACAGGCATGTGCCACGATGCCCAGCTAATTTTTGTATTTTTAGTGGAGACAGGGTTTCACCATAGTGGCCAAGCTGGTCTTGAATGCCTGACCTCAAGTGACGCACCCGCCTCTGCCTCCCAAAGTGCTGAGATTATAGGTGTGAGCCACCACTCTCTGCCCATTTATAATTATATTTGATACTTTTTCAAAACTGCCTGCTCCTTGTTCATATTTTGAAGCTTACTTTTTATTCCTTTAAACATCTTAAGCCTAGTTATTTTATAGTCTATATCTGATATTTCTAATATCTGAGGGTTTGGGGGAGGTCAGTTTCTGTTCTCTATTGTTTCACTGTTTTTCATGCATGGTATCTTGTATCTTGATTCCTTATCAATTTTTTAAGCTACGAGTCACTCATTTTCCTTGGGACTTTATCTGTGGCATTCTTTGAGGCCTGGACTGGACATTGCATTCCTTCAGAGAGAATCCTTATTTGTTTCTGCTGGGTAGCCAGGAAGCACTACCTCCCCAGGATCAATTAGAATTCTCTGCTTGAGGTTTTTTGGGTCACTACAGAGAACATGAACTCATTTTGTAAATGTATGTGAAGTCTAGTTTGTGTGATGAATTTTCAGAGGAGAGAGATCTTTTCTTTCCTCTTTGCACTTGGATCTAGACAGGCGAGAGTCCTGGCATCTGGTGGATTCGTTCCTTCCTTGGTCTTAAAATGCAAGGGTTGTCCTCTGGATCCAGCTCTAGGCTATCCCTTCACCTGTGCAGTCATCAAGACTGAAACTCCAAGGCTCTGGTGCAAAGTCTTGGCTTCTGGTGCTGCCCACCTCCCAAGCTCCCTTCTAGTGTCACTTCATCTGGAATTTTTTATTTTATTTTATTTTTTTGAGGTAGAATCTTACTCTGTCAGCCAGGCTGGAGTGCAGTGGTGCAGTCTCGGCTCACTGCAACTTCTCCCTTCTAGGCTCAAGAAATCCTTCCACCTCAGCCTCCCAAGTAGCTGGAATCACAGGCACATGCCACCTCACCTGGCTAATTTTTTTACTTTTTGTAGAGACAGGGTCATGCAATGTTGCCCAGACTAATCTTGAACTCCTGGCCTCAAGTGATTTTCCTGCCTCAGTCTCCCAAAATTCTGGCTTTACAGACATGAGCCACCACACCTGGCAAGTTTATGTGGAATTCTTACCTTTACACAATTCCAAGAAAGCTATTTTTATTTTGAATTTTGTTTCAGTTGGGTCTGTTAGGGTCTCCAACCTGATGAACTGACAAAAATGGAAATTCTGCACCATTTATGAATCCTACTCCTGTCCTTAAGCTATCTGCATTCATTTTCCCACATCTGGAACTCTAACCGGAAGCCTAGATTAAAAGTGTGTGTCAGCCACAGTATTTGGGATAGATGAGAACTCTCAGGTCTGATCCATGGCTTTTATTTGTCTCTGATTATTTTCAGATTGTTTTCAGAGGGAGGCAACTTTTCTCCTAAAGAAATCAATTCACTGTGTCACCGACTGGAGAAGGAAGCTGCCCGGATAGAGTTGGTTGACAGTGTCATCATGCTCAACATGGAGAAGATGGAGAATGAGTACCTGGACCAGGTGGGGCCCCCAGCCAGGCCCCAGGCCAACCAGTTCCACAGTATCCGGTTCTCAACTCCCTCTGAAGGGGGGCTAAGCCCTCCATCCAACCATTCACTGAGCCTGTCCCCCTCCTCTTTCAGAGTCCAAAAGGTCCAGATTAAGCCCCTGTCCTTTACCCTTTATCTCTCTGTGCAGGCCAATGATGTCATCAACAAGTTTGAAAGCAAATTCCATAACCTGTCTGTGGACCTTATTTTCATAGAGAAAATCCAGCGGTTGCTGACGAATCTGCAAGTGCACATCAAGTGCCAGGTAGGATAGGTTCATTCTTCTTCAAGGATCGTTATCACACACACCTGCACACAAGGCACTGTCCCCAGTGCTGGGAGGCCAGTGTGGTCTCTGTCCTGTGCGTGGACTTGCTCTCCAGCCGGGAAGACAGAAACAATCTTTTTTTTTTTTTTTTTTTTT
>NW_012114944.1:2921170-2973677 GCF_000951035.1 Colobus angolensis palliatus
TTTTTGAGATGAAGTCTCACTTTGTCACCCAGGCTGTAGTGCAGCGGCGCCGTCTCAGCTCACTGCAACCTCTGTCTCCCGGGTTCAAGTGATTCTCCTGCCTCAGCATCCCAAGTAACTGGGACTACAGGCACCTGCCACCATGCCCGGCTAATTTTTGTATTTTTAGTAGAGACAGGGTCTCAAAACTCCTGGCCGCAATTGATCCACCCACATGAGCCTCCCAAAGTGCTGGGATTACAGGTGTGAGCCACCGCACCCGGCCCCACTTGCTTCTTTTGATCATAGCACAGAAACTGGTTTTCTCTGTTTAAAGTATGAATTGAAGCAGAGTTTGCGAGGAGTGTGGTTCCAAGCATTTGCCTGGCCCTGATCCTCAGAGCAGGTCTCTGGATGTCTATGTGCTTGTTTTTCTGCCATGAATGCCCGACTCTGTCCCCGAGTCTGCACAATGGACAGTGCACCCTTCAATGATAGGGGACATCAGGAGTTCTCTTCCTGGATCTACGGGTTCAACTCCAGGCAAATGACTTAAAGTTGCTCAATTCAGTCTCCCCTGGCCTGTTGCCCAGGCCACACCAGGGAACCTTTCCTTAACAGCCCAACCAGGTGCTCCCAGAACCAGACACCCCAGCCTGAAGGTTCTGGAGTGGGAAGCTTTCTCTTCACCATTCTCTGTCTTTTCTCTACCATTTCAGTCACTCTGAATTGCAGTAGTATTATTAGCACAGAGAGGACATTTTTCTGTCTTTATTGCTTTTTCTTATATAGTATATTGCATGACTCTTGAAAGAAACGTAAACACCCACAAAGCATAGTTTGCAGAATAAATGTCCCTCTCGCTATTCTCATTTTGCACAGAGGCACTCTAAACCCTGTTATGTATATGCATGCACTTGTTTCCACACATCCACTGAGATTACTTGCCCTGCAGTGCAGATGTGCAGAGCAAAGGTGGCTCCTGTATTTTGCCTGTGACTTGCCTGATGTCTCTTATGAGCCCCCTAATGGGAAGCAGGGGGAAGATGAGGTTAATCAGCTGTAACTCTTCAACAGGCTCTTTAAGGCAGCTCTACCTCTCCAGAACAGAAACATCCAGTCTCTCACATCCTCACCTCGCAACCCCTGCTCTGTCCTCTCCTGTTAGGGTGTTGGGTGGGTGCCAGGGGCTTGCCCAGCCTCCCAGCCAGGTGAGGAGCATGTGGGCATGGGTGTGTGGGCATTCCTGTGTTGACGGAGGAGGCTGGCTGGACAGTCTGCAGAGGGGTGATTAGGGGACAAGAGTGTGCCTTGAATGTGTGGCAAGAGGGAAGATCCTCGCAGTCGCATTCCTGCACACCTGTGGGGTGCTGCTCCAAGGGAGTGTTAGACATTGCCATGGAGATGGCCAGATCACTCTCCTACACACCCCTGCATGCCCTTGCCACCTGGGTCAAATGTTTCCTTCTAAACATAGAATGTGAGAGCCAGAGGAGATCCTAGGGAATATTTTGTGTCCCCATCTTACAGATGGGGAGACCAAGCTGAGCAAGTTTAAGTCATTTGCCCAGAGTTGAACCTGTAGATCCAGGAAGAGAACTCCTGATGTCCCCATCAGTGAAGGGTGTGCTGTCCTTCACTGTGAAGAGAAGGCCACCTCGCAGAGCCAGCCCAGCCTTCCCCACTCCCCAAGGGCCCTCCCTGCATGTGAGGAGCCTCCATCAAGCCAAGAGGCATCCTCACCAGCCCAGCCCCTGTTCCTGCACTTCCCACAGAATCTGCCCACCCTCCTGCAGTCTGCTTCCTTGGGGCTTTCTTCCTCCCTGTTCTCACTAGAGAGTGACCACAGAAGAACTCCTCGGCTTCGTCCAAACTTGGAAAGAAAAACTGAGCCAGAGGATTCAGTACCTTAACTGCAGCCTGGACAGGGTGTCCATGACTGAACTGGTCTTTACAGTAAGGAATGGGATGGGGTGGCAGGAAAGGGTGGGTGAGCTGTTGTCTGGGCTCCCAGGAGACCTGCAGGGGGGCTGAAGGGAACAGGGGACTCCCAGGCCTCCGCAGGACATCAGGCTTCCTGAGATGCCATGGAAAGATCACAAGCTGTGAAGTCAGAGCTGGATTCGAGTCCCCAATGGTCCACTTCCTTGCATTGGTCTTGGAGGAGACCCCTCAGCTCCTGGCACTACCTCCCCTGCTCCATCAGGACCCTCACTCACCCTATCCATGGAATCTCAAGCCAGTCCCACCTCTCAGCCTCTTCCTTCCCTCCTGCACCCAGGGGCAGCCCTGGCTTCTCCCCATGGCACCCCCAACACCTCATCCAGACCCCTGCCTCTTGCCTGCCTGATGACCACATCCTCTCACATCTCCCATGGTCTGTTCCCCGAACATGGCCGGAAGAGGCTGGTCTGACCATGTCACTCCCCTACCCTTGGGGCAAAGTCCAAACCCTTTCACTGGACACACAGCAGCCTCTGTGGCTTGTCCTCCGTGCCTCTTCATCCCTCTCACTCTGCCTAAGATGTCACTCCCCACCAAGACTCCTCTCACCCCCTGGTCTGGGTCGGGGTCTCCTAGCCCATAATACCTCCCACTTCCCCATCAGCCTGCAGGCCATGCGGTAGGGTCTCCATTTCAGAGGCTATCTGTCCTGAGACTGCAAGCCTGTATGGGCAGAGCCTGCATCACCCCCACCCCTGCCCACACCTCACACTGGGCTGAGATGCTCAGCCAACTTCCAGGGAAGGGCCCGAGAGCCAATGTCTGCAGAGTAGAGCAATGCTAGGCCCTGCTCTCACCGCCAATCCTTGACCAGCCTTCCTTCCATGGGGAGGCCCTTCCCACCATACAGCCAGCACCAGGCATCTATCTACCTCTGGTGCAGTGTCCAGCAGCGTGAGGCTCCAAGGGTCTAGCATGAAGGTATTGAGTGACTAGGAGACCTTGAGTGAAGGTCTCCCAGGACCTTCACTCAAGGGACTGACAGGCCATTGCTAAGATGAGACTCAGAATGAAAGAGAGAACAGCCTAGGTGCTCACCGCGGGCACCAATTCCACACTTTCTCTAGGAGCCTACTAAAGGGGAGTTGGCCACTCACTCTGCCTGGCATTCATTCCCCCATCCATTTGGTCAAAAACATTGACCAGGCACATCTGCAGGTCTAACTTCAATCTCACAGAAGATACTGGAACTTTTCTTTCACAGCACTTGTCCCAGTTTTGGAGAAGCATTTATTGGTATGAGTGCAAGTTAAATGTCTGTCTTTTCTGACTAAACCACAAGCTCTGAGACGGGAGGGGTCATATATGGCCTCCTGGCCCCTGTGTTCCTAGAATATGGGCAGAGACTTGTGAAGAGCAGTCACCCGGGAAACATTTCTAAAGGCATGAATAAATGGATGAATGAATTAATGGCTCTGTAAGGGAGATCACTTTACAGAGGAAAAAACAGTGTGGCTCAATGAGGTCAGTCAGTTTGCCTGTAGTCACTCCACTGAGGCAGGGTGGGAGGGAACATGAATTCGGCCTGCTGCCTCGCTGGCATCTGGGCTGGTCCTTACACACTCAGACCCTTCTCTCTGGCCTGCAGAATACCATCCTGAAGGACCTGGAGCAAGAGAGTGACATCCTGACATCTTCAGAAGCCCTTGAGGAGGAGGCCAAGCCGGATGTGGTCACCCCTGAGTCCTTCGCCCAGCTGAGCCGCATGGGGAAGCCCCTGATTGAGGACCCAGCTGTGGATGTGATCAGGAAGATCCTGCAGTGAGTGGCCCCAGGGTGCACCTGAGGCCCTGCCACCCCTGCCCCTGGCCCTGGACCTTCAGGGACCAGCTTTGGGGCCCCACACACTGGGGTTCCCATGTGAGTCCACCCCTGAGAGCCTGTGACCTCAGGCAAAGGGCTTACCCACCCAGAGCCCCAGTTCCTCATCTGAAATGGGGCTCGTAACAGGACTGAGTGACGTGGCGCTGAGGACTAACTGGGATGCTGCTCAGAGCCCGGCCTGAGCTGTTCCCATGGTCACCGTAGAAGAGCTCACACCCTTTCCTTTGGTTTCAGACTTCCCAACACAAAATGGCCAACCCACCATTGTGACAAAGATCGGTCCCAGACAGGTAGAGGCGCACAGGCCTGTGGGTCTCGGGGCAGCAGTGAGGCGGGGGCTGGTGGTGCTGTGTGGCCCATTCTCACCTCCTGTCCTCTGCTCCTGTCCTGGGTCCTCGTCACCCAAAGGCTTCAAGCGACATCGGTGCCGGCCAGAAAACTCTGGGAAGAAGGCCGTGCCCAGCGCCAGTGGCACCTCTGCAAGCAGGTAGGACACAGGGCAGCCAGAATCGCCCCTTCCCAGTTCATCCCCCAACACAAAGGCAGGACACGACCTATGGCTTTCCCAGGCTTTTCCTCGGAAGGCACCACAGTGCTCACAGCTCTGGGACTCCACAGGGTGCAGTGAGGGGTGAGCTCTGATGCCGGTTTTAGTCAGGTGCCATCCTTGGTTTGCTGGTTGTCCCTGGTGCTGATGGATCTCAGCCCTGCCACCTTCCACACATGGTCATGGTTAGAAAGACAGGGCAGATGGCTTTCCTGGAGGGACATCACAGAGCAGAAAGAGTTCTGGTCCTTGGCACCCTGCCCACCAAGTCTCAGTGGGGTCATTAGACTCAAAGTTTACCCCACATGCAGATTTTATGGAAGGTGCATATCAGAAGCCCCACGGCTGAGTAGACTTGCTAGCTCTTTGTGTCAACCTGGTTGACATGGGTTCGTTCCTGGTTTTGAGAAAGCAAGGGGAATCCCTGCTTTGCCTTTCCCTCCAGACGGTCTTTTTGAGCATGCGTGCTGTGTGCAATGAGGAAAGAAACAAAGACCAGCCATATGAGAAGAGCAAAGGCTACTGACTCAGAGCTGACCGCAGCAGGGAGTCAGCCACCATCCAGGGCGTTTCAGCAGAGCTCCCAGGGCAGGCAGAGGAGTGGGAAGCATTACCCTCCTCTCTAGCTGTGTGCTGGTTAGGGGATGCTGGCACAGGGAAGCTGGAGGCTGCCCACCGAAAGCAGGGCATCCCATGTGATGGGTTAGGGGACATGTTTGGCTTTCTCTGGTTGACCCAAAGTTGGAAATGAGGACAAAAATTAGGGAAGCTGTCATTTATTAATTAAGTCCTGGCCATTTGGGGCCTACTGTTATAGGTGATATTGTAGCTTCCTGGACCATCCCCAGGGATGACAATCTCCCTTCCTGCAAATCTGATTTAGAGCAGGCTGACTTCCTGGGTGGTTTCTTGTAGCTAAGGCAGGGCAGCCTCCTGGTTAGGTTGCTGCATGTGGGACACAGCTCTGTTTTTTATATGATCCGGCCATGACCTGTTTCCATGTTCAGTCTCTCAGAGGTTACAAAACGAAGTCCATGTCACTAGGGCTGCCAGACAAAAGAGAGGGTGCCCATCTACACTGGAATTTCAGATCAACACCACCTAATTTTTTTAGCATAAGTATGTCCTAAATGCTGCACGTGATACACTAATACTGAAAATTACTCTGTTTATATGAAATTCAAATTTAAATGGGCGTACTGCATTCTTATGGCTAAATCTGGCAACCCTACCTGTGACTCAATGTTTTTTCCCTTTGGGCCCTCATCACGGGGAAGCAAGAATGCAAATTTCTGGGCCTGAGCACCTCCGCCCCTCGCCCTCTCACAGCAGCTGTGGTTGGGTTTCAGCAGTTAAGGTGGTTAAGGTTTCAACCCATGGTAAGGTAGACTCACGGCTGTTAAGAAGGGCCATGTCTCAAAGGGCTGGGACCTAGAAATGGGAGTCCGGTTGCCCACGGGCAGGCCCCATTCCTCCAGAAACCCAGGCAGGGATCCTGCAGGCTCAGACCTGCCTTGCATCTGTCCACAGCCTCCAGACCACCCACCCACCTTTGTCCCACAGCCTCACACGCCACCCCAAGCCCAACAAAATGGAGAGAAAGTACCAGGTGCTTGGGGACAAGCCTCCTCCTCCTGCTGAGTGAGTAACAACACCTTTCCTTTTGACTGCATTTAACCTGTTTGGGGTTGGGAGGGGCAGCAAATGTGACTCAGCTGAGGGGAAAAATCAGAAAGGGGAACGGCAGGTCCAAGCAGAGGAGGGGTGGGGGGGATAGCAAAGGTCAAGGTCAGTTTGTCTCAGCCCATTTCACCTGAATTTGTTGAGAAACATTTTCATCAACATCTCACATTTTCCAAGCTAACAAGCATTCCCTGGTGGCAGGGCAGCAGACCCCATTCGAGGTCTGAGCTTTTTTTTTTGTACTCTTTTTCAGTACTTTCCCCCATTTCTCTTTTCCTTTATTGTAACTCCAGTGATTAAAACAAAAGCAGTTAAACTTAGTATAGCTTCATTGCAAGCAAATAAGCAAAATTCCAAGTTCAGAAAACAAAAAGCCTTCGAAGAAAGTCAAGTTCCACAAAGGAGCTCCCTCTCCCCCTGTATTAGAGATCCCCCCAGACAGTGGCCCCCTCTCATCAGCCCTTTCACCCTGGGACCTCATCTCTGGGGTCATGAACTTTGCAGAGGATGGCTGTGACATCAGGCAGCCCAGGTGTGGCCTCCAGCTGGCAGGTAGACAGTTCCCTCGTCCCACACCCAAGGACGCTCCTGCACCGTGAATACTTCGGCTCTCTAACTTTTATAGCTCGTTGCAGGAGGATGTTTGGTCCTGCATGAAGTCCTGTTCATTTGATTACTATTTATGAGTAATCATTCTTTCAGCTAATCGAGGCACTGCCCGGTGCAGGCACTGCAATGGGGCCGGGGATTCCATGGTGAACAAGTACAGACAGGTCCATGTCCTGTGTCAAAAGATAAACTCAGGCACATTAAAATATTGGTGAGTTTATTTGAACAGTCAGTAATTCATGAATTGGGCAGTGCCAGATCCCAAGTGATTCAGGGAACACCAGGGGAAACCTTTTATAAGGTGTTCATAGAAGGAAGGCAAAGAAAATATTTGCTTGGTTAAAGTGAGAAGTTCCTAGTTGGCTATTTCTGACTGGTTAAGCTTACATTTCATTTTTCTAGACGATGACCATTCATTCTGAGTTGGGTTTGTTTTCTAGCGAGAAACTCCAGGCACTGGAACCGTTTCAGCCTGATGGCCTCCCGTTTATGATCTTAAACACCTGGTGGCCTTCACAGTCTGCTGGGAGAGATGGAGGTTAATCAACCAGTCACATAAATCAATCCCAAATCCACCTGATTAGTATGTGTCATAAGGCTGAGGGGGCGTTAATCCAAGATCATTAAAACCAGGTGGTCAGAAATTGCTGCTGAGCTGGGGTCTGAGGAAGGGCAGGAACAAATGCAACCGAGAAGAGAAGAAAGTTAGCTGCTGTTATGGAGTGGAATCGGAGTGTGCAGAGGTCCTGGGGCAAGAGTGAGTAATTTCAAGGAGTGTCATGGCTAAAACAGAGCACTTGGAAAGTTCTGCTCGTTTGGTTCTGTCCATGTTGGTGTGTCTAGACCAGGCCCCTCAGGTATGTATCGTGTGTGTTGCAGGGATTTTAAGGGGATCATCTTGACCCTCCTCTGGGAAAGCAATGAGAACCTGCTGACGGTTGCAGAGGTGAGGACCACCACCCATGGCCTGTGCCTGCCCTGGAAACTACCCCTACCTTCTGCAGTCTGCTGATCATGGCCACTTGGGGGAAAATGAGGAAGAGAGGATTCCATCCCCGCCATGACCACAGCTCCCCAGCTTCTGTCACCTCCCTATGAGTTTTTTTTCTTCTAGAAACCAAACCTCATTCATTCATCTAATTGATCAAACATTTCTTAAGACACCAACTGCATGTCAGGTACTGTGTGTGTCAAGAGGAACAAGCCCACCCTCTGTCCCCAAGGCACCCAGGCCCAGTGGGAAGCTGACAGATGTGGCAGGGACACAGAAGGAGGTGGGGCAGTGGGAGCAGGCACCAGACAAGCTGCCCAGTGCCCTGTTCCTGCATACCCTGCACCGTGGTGTGGGTGAGTTCTCCTTTCTGCCTCCCACGGGTCTGTCTGCCTCCTTCAGGGCAGGGTCCCTGGCTCACGCATCTTTGTGGCCTGCAGCCTATACCCAGCTTGGCACTTCCTTGTAAGCTCCCAACCTGGTCACCAATTTGAGATTCCATTGATTTGGGTCTTGAAGAATAAATAGGATTCTCGCCAGTCACTCAGGAAATAACAAGGGCTGGCCATGGCCCCACTCACTCCAGGTGGGCCCAGGGAGGCAACACGTGTGACAGGGAAGAAGGAGTGTCTGCCTGTGTCACCTCCACAGGGGAAGCCATGAGCAAAGGCTAGGGAGTGTGGAGGTGAGGGCAGGCTGGTGGATCCCAGGAGCAAGAGTCAGAGTCCCATGGGGTCCTCACGCACACATGGCCACCCTCTCTGGCAGGAGTTCTACCGTAAAGAAAAACGCCCGGTCACCAGGCCTGACTGCATGTATGACACCTTTGACCAGTGTGCCGAGAACATCAGCAAAAAGATCCTGGAGTACCAGAGCCAGGCAAATAAGTACCACAACTCCTGCCTCATAGGTGAGTATAGGCAGCAGGTAGGCATGGAGAGCTGGGTAGGGTGCGAAGCCAGTGATGGAGCTCCGCCTTCGCCTTGTGGCCTGGATCTAGGGGAGGCAGAGGAGCTTCCCTGTGAAAAGCTGACCTCTTAAAATTAGGTAAAAACAATAACCAGATTTTACTGGGGAAATGTGACCACGCAAGAAAAAAGTTGACTTTTCTTGAGAAATATGGTGATTTGTACCTCTAAAAATATTTTGTTTCTTCTACAGATATTTTTGACAGCTTTATTGAGATACTTGCATACCATAAAATTTACCCGCGTAGTATACTCAATGTGGTTTTTAGTTTATTTACACTTATGCAGTCACTGCTACCATCAATTTTAGAAACCCCATCCCCCAGCCCCTCCCCAGCCTAAAGCAACCACTAATCTACTTTCTGTCTCTATAGACTTCCTTATTCTTTACTTTTACGAGAATAGAATTGTATAGTATGTAGTCTTTGGGACTGGCTTATCTCATTTTGCATAATATTTCAAGGTTTATGCATGTTGTAGATGGTGCCAGTACTTCATTCTTTTTTATCTATGAATAATATTCCATTGTATGAATCTGTCACACTTTGCTGTGGTCTACTGTGCTATTTCAGAGGCCCTCTGGGTAGAAGGAGGAGAGTTCAGGGGATAGCCAGACCTGGGCCAGGACACAGCACTGCCACTTCCCAGCTGTATTACCTTGGCCAAATGATCTCACCTCTTGAGCCTCAGTTTTCTTTTCTTTTTTTTTTTTTTTTTTGTGGCAGAGTCTCACTCTGTTGCCCAGGCTGGAGTGCAGTGGCGTGATCTGCAATCTCGGCTCACTGCAACCTCCGTCTCCTGGGTTCAAGAGACTCTCCTGCCCCAGCCTTCTGAGTAGCTGGGACTACGGGCACATGCCACCATACCTGGCCAATTTTTGTATTTTTAGTAAAGGCCGGGTTTCACCACATTGACCAGGCTGATCTCGAACTCCTGACCTCCGATGGTCTGCCTGCCTTGGCCTCCCAAAGTGCTGGGATTATAGACATGAGCCACTGCGCCCAGCCAAAGCCTCAGTTTTCTTGTCCTGTGGACTGCAGATATTAATAACATCCACCACAGAAGGCCTTCTTGAGGATTAAGTCCCTCACACAGACTTGGCATGTACAGGGAATTAAGCAGTGATAGTGTTCATAGCTGTGGTTGTTGAATGACTGGAATTGAAACTGCAGGCATTGTTGTGTTTCTCTAGCTCAGCGTTTCCCCCATGTGAACTCTGGGGGATTCCATCCTACATGATTGTCCTCAAAACAAGGGTTCCGTGGTCAAATGGCCTTGGAAAATGCTGCAGACTGCATCCCTCTCTGGTAAACTCACAACTAGTGAAGACTGCTATTTCCTGCAGCTTGGCAGGCTAATGGGGGATCCATTCTCCCACTAAAAACATGTAAAATGCTGCATAAGATATTTTTGTAATAAAATCTTTTAAATGCATTAGAAAGCTATCTGTAAAGTGAGAAACACACAAAAGCCAAAAATTAAGTGAAAATAGAAACTCTGAGTGACAAATTAAGTAGTAACCCTGGTTATTGCCCTAGGGGCATTTGCTGACTCCCAGGTGAACTTGAGCCTCTATTTTCATGGCCTCCAGGGTATTGGGAACAAGAGACAAATCCACAGACCTCAAAAGTGGGAAGTCTAAAAGGAGCAAGCCACCTAAAGCTGGAACCCAACAGGGCTTCCAGAGTAAGGCAAATGAGACGGAAACCAAGCTCCTCCCTCTCTTCCTCCAGCAATGAGAAGGAAACTGTTTTATCAAAAACCATGGTACTGGGTGAAGAAAAAAAAAACTCCAAAGAGAAATCCAGAACTATATGCCAGTCCCTGTGTGGTTTCTAAATTTATGTTTAGATAATTCACACTTATCTAAACATGAATTCAATTTTGCTTTTGTGGCTCATCCAAAAGACCTCAAGCTAATAACTGAGCTTAAAATGATCTTGAGTTGGTGGTGTTCAGAAGCTTGTTTGTTGGAGATATAACAAATTCTCTCTAGGAAAACTTACCTTCAGTTCAGGCCTCAAAGGATTCCCACAAATAAAATGCCCAGAATAAGAGCTCACAGTAATAAACAAAGAGCAGCAAAATTCCCATAAACACAAGGAAACAGTGTTTATGTTTCCTAGGCAGGAGGAGACCAGCAAAGACTTGAGATATTATAAGTATTGGACACAGAACATAAAATAATACACTTCTAGTCAAATAAAAGGGGAATTGGAAACATGAATAAGAAGCAAGAGACTATGAAAGTGACCAATGAGCTATAAAAGAGAATAAAATAGAACTTTTATGAAGGAAAAATTAAGAGTTGAAATTTTAAAACTATGCATGACTTTACTACCAGGTTACATATAGCTGAAAGTAGAGTTGGTGAACTGGAAGACAAATCCAAAGAAAATAACCAGAATATAACACAGAAAGATAAAGAGATGAAAATATGGGAGAGAGGTAAAGAGACATAAATGAAAGAGCAGGTCTAACATACAGCCATTTGGAGATACAGAGAAAGAAGAAGACCTAGAATCAAGGCAATAGTCGAAATAATGGATGAGAACTTGCCAAAAACGCCAAGAGACACAATGCATTTTAAATGAGATGAGAAGTCTGCAGAGTATATAGGAGAAGCCCTTTGAATTTATTTAAGCCTTTATTTTATTTTATTTTATTTTTATTTTATTTTAAAGAGAGGGTCTGACTCTGTGGCCCAGGCTACAGTGTGGTGCAATTATAGTTCACCATAGCCTCAAACTCCTGGGCTCAAGCAATCCTCCCACTTTAGCCTCCTGAGTAGCTGGCATGTACCATCATGCCTGGCTAATGTTTAAATTTTTTTTTAGAGACAGGGTTTTGCTATATTGCCCAAGCTGGTCTTAAACTCCTGGCCTCTAGCAATCCTCTCACCTCAGCCTCCCAAAGTGCTGGGATTACAGGTGTAAGCCACTGCAACTGGCTAAGCCTATATTTTCTATACTGGTTTGACCTCAGGACCCCTTTTGATGGAATAGCTGTTACCACATTAGAGACCAATATTTTGTCTTTGGGAAGCTGCTTTGCGCCTCGTTGTAGAGATCACCTCTGCAACTTGATTCTAATCTGTTCCCTCCCTTGGCCTCTTACCCGCAATTCTGGCAGAATTACGGATCCAGATGAGGAGATTTGAGGAGCTGCTGCCCCAAGTGTGCTGGCTGGTGATGGAGAATTTCAAGGAGTACCACTGGAAAAAGTTTTGCACCTCCATAAAGGAGATCCGAGGACAGTTTGAGGGACAGCAGAAGCAGCTGGAGAAAAGAAAGGTGAGGGTGTCAGGACGAGCCCTTCCACTCCAGGACCAGGGGAACTGGGAGTTCAGAAATGGTGGCAGGTTGTGGGAAGGGCCAAGTCCAAGGGAAGAAGGTGAGCTGGGCTTGGGATTTTTGGATGGGGTCTGAGGGACAGGAGCCATTGGCAAAATAAGAACTGAGCCAATAGCTTCTACATAGAAGGTGTTCAGTAAACTCCTTGTTGGCTATAGTGGGTGGGTGTGCTGGGTTCCATGGGGCTGTACTCATTGAGATAACAATAATTGTCCACACTGGTCTTTGGAGCTGTGGAACATGGGTGCTGCTGGTTTCACTGGACTAAAGCTCTGATTGTGCTGGACAGATGCTCAGCCTTTTCTCTTCCAAACCCCCTGAGTCAGCTCTAGCCATGCCCCCACTCTTAACCCCTCTGCTACTCTTCTGCCCACCCATCACCCCCACACATCCGGGTCAGAGGACACATGAGTCTGGCCATAATCATAATTGACAGAAGACATAGGTCAGTGACTTTTGGTGGGTTAACATCACTGCTGAATTCTGGATTGTTTGATTAAAGGACAAAAATGCCCAGAAGCTCCATCTAAATCTTGGACACCCCATACATTTCCAAGAAATGGAGTCTCTACACTTAAGTGAAGACAAAAGGCAGGAAGAGCTGGAGAGCATGATTAGGATGAACAGGGAGAAGCTGGAGGTCAGTGATACTATTGATTCCCCAGTCCAGGCACGCTCCATAAATAGCCCAATGGATAGCCACTGACAGCACCAGGTGCAGCCCTTTGTTGATATCTTGGCCAAAGCAGGCATGATCGTGGTTAGGTTTTGTAGGTAAAAATGGCCATTATTGGCGTTTTAACTTGTATCCTTTTTGACTTCTAAATTAATTAATTATAAAATTACTAATGATAACTTTTATTTTGTGATCCATGTCTAGTTTTATTTCCTCTTCTGTGAATTGTCTGTGTCCCTTGTCCATTTCTGAATCATTTCTTATGTTTAAACCAGATCACGTCTTGGGAGAGGCCTCCTGGCTGAGGGCCAGATGCTGGTTACTTGGACACAGTGGCTATAATGGCTTGGGTCCCCAGAACTCCCTGCAGAGTTCACCCATCCCCTCTTCAGCTGGCCTTGGAGGGATGATTCTCTCCCAGCAGCACTGTTCTCACCATGTTTTTTCCAGGAATGTACCAGAAGGAATGGCCAGGTTTTCATAACCAACTTGGCTGCCTTCACCGAGAAGTTCCTACTGCAGTTGGATGAGGTGGTCACCGTTGACGATGTCCAGGTTGCAAGTAAGAGGCACCACCAGCCTTGTGTCCTGGCCCCCGGTGCTAGTGAGGGCTAGGTTGGGCAGGGGTCTGCTTTCCCCAACTCTATCGGAGTGAAAACAGGTGATCCATTGAGGGAACTGATTAATTTTTGTTTTCCTTAAAAACAATTTTTTGATTAAAAAGCAAATGCCAGATGGCCCAATGTTTATATATAAAAAATGAAACCCTATTGAGTAAACATTTCCATACTCTTGGGGTTAGGAACAACTTTTCTAAGTATGACAGGAGAGCGAGAAGCCATAGAGGGAATGGCTGGCTCTTTGTAGCCAAAACAAAAACAGAAACATGTCAATAGATGGAAAGACAAACCACAAACTGGAAATGTATTCCTCACAACTTATAGATCAGAGAAAGGTCTGATCTCCCTATGGTACGAAGAACTCTCACAGGTCAAATTTTTAAAGAGACAAAGGACAAACCCATGCTCTTCAAAAGAGAAGCAGTTCATATGGCTAGTCACTGTAAAAGATGCTCAGCTTCACTGATGATGAAAAATGAAAATCTAAGTATTATTTAGATATCATTTCTCACCAACAGCCTGGCAAAGTTTTTACATTTGGTAACAACGTAAAAGAATGTCAAGAAACAGAGACTCCACAGCGGCTCTTGGTAGAGCATACCTGGATACCACTGTCTTAGAGAACAATTTGTCAGTTCCTGTCAAAATTCTGAGTGTTTAGACATTTGGCCTAGCATGTCTCATTCTAGGAATTTATCTGAAAGAAATACTTGGATACTTTTTCAAAGGTATATGTTCAAAAATATTCACAGCACTGTTTGAAATGGCAAAGAATTGGAAGCAACACTAACATGGATATACAGAAAATTCAATGGGCCAGGCACAGTGGCCCACACCTGCAGTCCCAGCACTTGAGAGGCTGAGGCAGGTGGATCCCTTGAGCCCAGGAGTTTGAGACAAGCCAGGGCAACATGGCAAAACCCCATCTCTACTAAAAATTTAAAGATTAGCTCGGTGTGGTGGTGTGCACATGTAGTTCCAGCTCCAGCTCCTGGAGGTGGAGGGCGATTGGGAGGGTGCTGAGGTGGGAAGATTGCTTAAGTCTGGGAAGTCGAGGCTGCCATGAGCCTTGATCACACCACTGCACTCCAGCCTGGTGACAGAGCAAGACCCTGACTCAAAAACAAAAAAAAAAAAGAAAAGAAAAAGAAAATTGGATGCATAAATCCTGTTAAACTAGGTCTGCGTGTGCTGACACGGAAAGACATGAAGGAGGGCTGTTGTGTGAAAAAACAAATGGACAAATAGAACATGTCTATGATCCCATATTTTAAAACACATGCATGATATCAACATGCATACTCACATCTGTTTAAATGAATCTGTGTGAGAGACAGAGGCAGATACTGGTACCAAACTGCGGATGATCACCTCTACTGGGTGGGATTGAGAGAGATCCCTAAAACCTTTTTTTTTTTTTCATCACGAAGTGATGTTTACATTTTTTAAAATGTACATATTACTTTTATAGCTATAAGATTAAAATCATACATTAAGTGTTATCCATTTATCACTGATCTATAAAGTAATTAAAATAGATCCTTTTTATTTGTAAAGGTTTTTATTACAAAAACAATAAACGTTCATTCCAGTAAAACAAGAAAATCAGTATGAACCAAGAAGCAAGTGAAGAACACAGTCCTTTCGCCCTGAAAGCAGTGCCCTTTGCACTTGCTGTTCATCCTGCCAGACCTTTCCCTTTGGGCACAGGCCTGTGTGTCAGGGTGGCTGGGGAAAATTACAGGGCTTGGACACTTTTGTGACCTGATTTCCCTGCAGGTGAACCTTGACCGGGCTGGCCAGTCAACACTTCTCTTCTTCAGCGTTTTCAGTTGTTGCACACCATAATTTAATAAGCACTGTAACTTACTAATTAGTCCCTTTGCTATTGAACTTTGAAGCATTTCCAGTTTCCCACTCCTGTAATTATGCTGAAGAGAATCTCTGCATCCATACATCTCTAGGGCAACAGACTCCTAGAAGTGTGGTGTCTGCATCAAAGTGTGTACACATTTTTGAAGTGTTGGTCACTTTTCTATATCAGAGGTCTCTGTCAAGGGTGAGCCTTGTTTGGGAAATCAGGGCCTTGCAGAGATGCTGGGGTCGAGACCCCAGGGAGAACAGGCAGGTGAGCTGGTAGTGGAGCCGATCCCAGTCCCTTGCAAGGAACCCCTGAGACAGGAAGACTCCCTGCACCAGGCCCTAGCAGGCCTCTGCCTGCTCTGTAACTCAGCTTCTGAGCCAGGCCACCGGGCCTTGCCATTCATGGCAGAGGAGTGTACAGGTTGCCTGCTGATTCTCTGCACACAGAGCCCCCTACCCTCTCACCCCCTGATCTAGAAAGAACATCAGAGCATCAAAGATTGGCTTATTGAGCTAGATAGTCAAGGGACAACCTTGAACGTGTTTGTTCCAGGGGAGGTTCTTAGTTTGGAACCCGTATGAGCTAGCCTAAGCCAAAGAAGGCTCTATGAAGCATATCTTGGGACTCATGGAAACTGCAGGAAGGTCAGAGCATCAAGCTCGGGTTTGGAGCTGGGAACAGCACCCACACCACTGCTTAGATTCCTCCAGCCATGACCCCCTGCCCCTGCCACCACCCCGAGCTGTGTGGCTGGTGCATTCAGCTTCTCCATGGAGAGGACTCAGCCTGCCATAACTCCAGTGGGGAGGAGGGGCGTCAGTCCTCCCACCTCTAAGTGTAATGCCAGGAAATCACTCGTTCTCAGGATGTTGGTGTGGCTGCAATCACTATCCTGTTTCTTGCCTCTAGGGATGGAGCCCCCCAAACAGAAAATATCAATGCTCATACGAAGGAAACTCGCTGGGCTCTCCCTGAAGGAAGAGAGTGAGAAACCCCTGATTGAACGTGGAAGCAGGTGAGAGCCAAGAGCAGCAAGGACTACTGTAAATGGCTGTATCTGCCAGGGGGTGGTGCAGTGTAATGGTTAGGGGCTTGGGCTCTGAAGTCAGACAGACCTGGGAAAGGCATTGTGTTCTGAGCCTTAGGTTTCCTCATCTATGAAATGGGCATGGCCACCTACCTTGATATTATCAAAAGAAAGTTAAATGAGGTAGTATATGAGGTGCCCCAGCACATATGAACAGCTCAACAGCTATTAGTTCACATGATAAGGACCCACCAAAGGGTCCCACGATGAAAGGGAGGCCTGGCTCAGTGGGAGACATATTCTTGGGTTACTGCTGGCATTGTGAGCCCCTCCAGCTGTCATGAGTGAAGAGAGTTGGCAATGTGCCTGTCCCCTGTGCCCAAGAGTGTGACTCTGCAAGAAGCAGCAGAGCAGTGATATGCCCAGCTATGGTCTCAGAAGTGGTCTTTAGAGCATCATAGGAAAAGCATACCAGGCACTGGTGGCCACCACCTGGCTGGCAGATCAGTGAGTAAACTGAGGCTCAGAAAGGGGAAGCAACTTGAGCTGTGGCCCTCCCCTTCCCCACCAGAACCCCAGACCGTGCACAGCGATGAGACCAGTGTGGGCTAATATGAAACAGCTTGAACAAGTGCAGCATTCACACTTAGTATGTTTTTTATTTTCATTAAGATATTTAAAGCCATGATAATTTTCTCAAAGAAATACTAAGCTTTGCCAACAGGGATGGTGGGTGGATTATGAAAGATGAAGACAAGTCTGTGAGATTTTCACACATTTGTTTGTAGGAAGTGGCCAGGAATCAAACCCACTGAAGTCACCATTCAAAACAAGATTCTTATCCGGCCAACATCATCGATATCCACCACCAAAACCACCCTGGGCCACCTGGCAGCTGTGGAAGCCCGAGATGCTGTGTACCTGGTGAGATGGGGTGGAGTGGGTGTGTCCCGGGGAGCACAGCTTAGGTTGGCTGCCTTGGAAAGGGGGAGCTTCCCATTACCCAGCACCCCAACATTTGGTTGGTGCAGCAGGCAACACATGTCAGTGCACCCCAGAGCTGCAGGTCTCAACACTCAGGATGGTCACTGTTCACAGGCACAAGGACGCCGCCGCTGTGGGTCATCTCCCATCCCAGTGCAAGTGTGGGTCTGAGGCATGATCCCAATGCTGCGGGAGCCCAGCTGAGGGACATCCCACCCAGACTGGGGGTGAAGAAAGGCTTTCCAAAGGCACAGTGGGGTCACAGCTAGGGAACGTTGTCACCAGGCACGGAAGCAATGGTGGCAGTCAGCTCGGAGGGGACACAGCAGCAGGAGCGGTCACAGCTCCTGAGAACTCACTGGGACGTGCTTACTGGGAGCTGCTTCTCTTGACATGAGGCATCTCACTGAATCCTCCTAACACCTCCACAAGGGAGGTAAAATTATTATCCTCATTTCACTGATGAGGACACTGAGGCTTAAAGAAACTTGTCCCCTCTATGCCACTACAGAGTGGCAGAGCCAGGATTTGATCAGACCGCCTGGGGACAGCCTGATGAGGAGGCTACACCCAGATGCCACCTGAGGGACCTTTTGGCTCTGAAGATCTGTGAACCTTTGGTCCTGATGCCCAGAGAGAAACCTTGTCCTGTCCAGAGACCAGCTGGCCCCCTTATTGGGAGAGGCTGAAGTGCCCAGGGTCAGCCCTCCCCAAGCTTCCCTCCAAGCCCCAGGCAGAGGGCACAGCTCAGCCTGCTGAGTTCAGTGAAGGCGGGAGGCCTGGGAGGTCCAGCCTACCCAAAAACTGGGAGCCTGAGCTCCCGAGAGACCACAGTATGGGACAGAGCTCAGGAAGGAGCGCTGAGCCTAGAGTCAGATAGACACAGGTCCTAGTCCTTGATCAGCCTCCTTCTAGCTGGGTGACCCCAGACCAGGCTCTGAGCCTCAGTTTCTCTGTCTTGTAAAATGGGGGAAACAACTAGGCCTACCTGGTTTCTACCTGAGAAGTGACTTGGGGAACTCTTGCCAGTGCCTGGAATGGGTTAAAAGCCACCTGCCAGCAAGTTACAGCATTGCCCTAGGGGAGAGGGTCGAGATGTCTCTCCTCATGTACCTTCCTTCTAGAAATATTTAGCATCATTTGAGGAGGAGCTGAAGAGGATCCAGGATGACTGCACATCTCAGATGAAGGAGGCTCAGCGCTGGAAGGACAGCTGGAAGCAGTCCCTGCACACCATCCAGGGCCTGTATGTGTGACCCTCCACCCCACCATGAATAAATGCTTTCTTATGCAGACTCCTTCCCTGTCCATCTACCTGCCTACCTACTTTCCATTCATCCCTCCCTCCCTTCATCCCTCCACCCCTGCTCTGTGCCGGACACTGTAGCTTTACCAGCAAACAGGACATAGCATGGTCCCTGCCCACGTGGAACCCACTTCCCACGAGGAAGGCATGAAAGGGGAGGTCCACGTGGTTAGCAGGGAGGGTAAGTACGAGGAATCAGTCACTTAAAATAGACTTCAGAACTTCAAAGGACATCACCTTCAAATAGCATGCTGGGCAGGGCACACCATCTTGAAAAATGAAATAATTAAAGGTCATAGGGAAACATTATTTTAATTTAACAGATTAAACAAGTATGGGTTATAACCGCAACTCTGCACTGGTTCCTAGGCCCAACAAAGAACTAATCCAATGTTGGTTGGTGTTTGTGCCACAATTTGCCTGAGCAAATTGCAATATTTTGAAAAAAAAAAAAATCTTCCAGGCCTCTTTAGTCCTGTGATGCTCAGATCATTCTCTTGGAGTCCTCCAGCCTGCCGGCATCTTGCTCATCAACTTTCTCTTCCTTGATTACATGGCCTGAGCATGCAGGTTTCATTTGTCAGTAGCTGTGTGTGTCATCTGGACAGGCTTCCTCAGCCACAGACCTAGGAGGCCCCAGCCCCTAAATTTCCAGCCCCTGACAGCTGTGTGACCCTCTGAGTGCAGCTCCCTGACCTGGGGACACTCACCCTGCTCTCCTGGTCTGCTCCACCCAGTGAGGCCCTGCTTCATTAGCTTGGTGGCCTTTGTGCACTGAAGCCAGGAGAGTGAGGAGTCCCCTTCCATTAAGGCAAACGCAATCTCCTGTTCTTTTCTGTGCTTCCCCCACCCCCACCCCAATGTGCCACCTTTCATTGCTCATTTTTCCAAAAGGAATATATGCACATTGTAGAAAAAAGAATTTATGAAAGCAGCAACAGGATAACTTTAAAATCCTGAGCCGGCACAGTGGCTCATGCCTGTAATCCTAGCACTTTGGGAGGCCAAGGCGAGCAGATCACTTGAGCTCAGGAGTTCGGGACCAGCCGAGGCAACATGGTGAAACCCCATATCTACTAAAAGTACAAAAAGTTAGCCAGGCATGGTGGCACACACCTGTAATCCCAGCTACTGGGGAGGCTGAGGCATGAGAATCACTTGAACCCAGGAGGTGGAGGTTGCAGTGAGCCAAGATCATGCCACTTCACCCTGGCCTGGGCAATAGAATGAGGCTCTGTCTCAAATAAACAAATAAATAAATAATAAAATCCTGGTATCTAGAGAGAGCCGCTGTCCATAGCATCTTTCCATGTATGTGAGTTATTTTTACAAAATGGAATCATAACGTGCATTAGGTTGCATAGACTGCTTGGTAAATTTTAACTAGATAAACCCTATGCCATATCCTTAAGGATTCATTTACACCATTGGTTTTCATACTTTTCTGACTCAACCACTGTATAAACATGTTCTAAACACAGGGTCCTTGCACACATACACAACTTGGGACCAACAGGTCACAGGATAGCACTTAACCTTACTAGGAAGACTGCTTTCTAATATTTTCTCCCTGCTTTTTAAATCCTAGCCCAGTCCACTAACTCAGTTCATGGCCCATGAAGGGGCCTTGATTGCAGTGTGGGACACTATCATTTAAATAGCTGCAGAGTGCTCCCACTGCCCGGGGAACCAGATCGCCTCCATCGGACAAGGGTGAGGATGTCCTAGAAAGAAGGCAGAGATGACATCCTCCCACACTAGCTCTTTGTACACATCTGTAATCATTCCTTAATCAGAGGGTGGCAGCTGTGGACATGGTGCCAAGTCACCCTCCAGGGAAACAGGCCACCCCCTCCCACCACTAAGCAATACTCATTGTCCAATTTCCTCATCCACACCAAAGGTTCTAGTTTCAGCATTTGGGGGACATTTTTTGCTGGTTTGGTTGGTGAGAAAACATATCTAAATCACTTTTCTAATAGTGAGTGAGACTGGACTCTAATCACCCCTATACCCATACTCCAGGGACCCCCTTAGAGGCCCAGCTTGACAAGTACTGAAGGAACCCAATGCTACTTTGTCTACCTTTTGGCTACTATAGATCCACACAAAAACTTGTTCATGACTGCCCATAGCAGCACTAAAAAATAGTGCTGTTATATCTAAAACTCCATTGCCTAAAAAATAGTGCTGCTATGAGCAGTCATGAATAAGTTTTTGTGTGGATGCATATTTTCATTTCTCTTGGGTATATACCAATTACTAGGTCTAAAAGTAACTCTAGGCTGGGCACAGTGGCTCACACTTGTCATCCCAGCACTTTGGGAGGCTGAGGCGGGTGGATCGCTTGAAGTCAGGAGTTAAGAGACCAGCCTGGCCAACATGGTGAAACCTGTCAAATGAAAATACACGAATTAGCCAGGGGTGGTAGCACACGCCTGTAGTCCCAGCTACTTGGGAGGCTGAGCCATGAGAATTGCTTGAGCCCAGGAAGGGGAGGTTGCAGTGAGCCAAGATCATGCCATTGCACTCCAGCCTGGGCAACAGAGCGAGACTCTCTCTCAAAAAAAAAAAAAAAAAAACAGTAACTGTATGCTTAACTTTTTGAGAAAGTGCCAGACTGTTTCCCAAAGTAGCTGTATCACTTTATATCAGTCTTGGCAGTATATAAAGGCTCTGATTTCTCCACATCATTTGCCAAAACTTGTTATTATCTGACTTTTGGATGATAACCATCCCAGTGGGTGTGAAGTTGTATCTCATTATAGTCTTAATTTACATTTGCAATGACTAATGATGTTGAGTATCTTTTCATGTGCTTATTGGTCATTTGAATATTTTCTCTGGAGAAATGTATTCAATTTCTTTATCAAATTTTTAACTAGATTACTTTTATTATTGAGTTATTACAGTTCTTTATATATTCAAGCCACTGGACCCTTATCAGACATTTGCAAACATTTTTGCAAACAGATTTGCAAACATTTTCTCCCAATTGTATGTTGTTTTCACTTAAAAAATTATCTCTAGATCAGTTATAATTCACTTTCTTGATAGTGTCCTTTGATACACAAAAGTTTTTAATTCTGAGGAAGTCCAGTTTATTATTTCTTGGGTTGCTTGTGCTTTTGGTGTTATATCTAAGACTCCATTGCCTAATCCAAAGTCACAAAGATTTACTGCTGTTTTCTAAGAGCTGTATAGTTGTTTTATTTGTTTGTTCTTTTTTGAGACAGGGTCTCACTCTCTCGCCCAGACTGGAGTGCAGTGGTATGATCTTGGCTCACCTCAACCTCCTTCTCCCTGGCTCAAGCAATTCTCCTGCCTCAGCCTCCTGAGTAGCTGGGACTACAGGCATGCAGCACTACTGCCCAGCTAATTTTTGTATTTTTAGTAGAGATGGGATTTCACCATGTTGGCCAGGCTGGTCTCGAACTCTTGACCTCAAATAATCTACCTACCTCAGCCTCCCAAAGTGCTGGGATTACAGGCATGAGCCACCACGCCCAGCCTAGAGTTGTATAGTTTTAACTCTTCTACTTAGGTCTTTGATCCATTTTAAGTTAATTTTGTACATAGCGGTAAGTGTTCAACTTTATTCTCTTGCATTTGGCCACCAGTTGTTCCAGCACCATTTCTTGAAAATACTGATCTTTCCCCCACAAAATTTTCTTGGCACCTGTGACATAGTGAAATACATGTTTGGTTTTCTTCCCCGTGTTCTGATGTGCAGCTCTTAAAACCCTTAGAATCTCTGGAGTGATAAGAGTGTCTTTTGTATGCTAATGAGATGGCTGGTGGCTGGGGACCCCTAGACAGCTTCAGGGCAGGGGCTGGTCAACAGAAAGGTCAAGACATGGTTAGAGGACTGAGACCCTCAGCCCCAAACCCCAAGGAGTTGGTAACTAAGTTATCAACCAATGACCAATGATCAGTTATTTAGTCAATCATGCCTATGTAATGCAGCATCCATAAAACTCCAAAAGCACAGGGTTCTGAGAGTTTTCAGATAGCTGGTCACATGGAGATTCCTGGAGGGAGGCACACCCAGCAAGATCATGGAAGCTCCGTGCCCCTTCTCCCATTCCTTGCCCTAAAAATCGCCTCCATCTGGTGGTTCGTGTGTATCCTTTATTAATAAACAAGTAAATGTAAGTAAAGTGTTTCCCTGAGTTCTGTGAGCTGCTCTAGCAAATTAATAAAACCTGACTAGGAAGTTATGGGAACCCTGATTTAAAGCCAGTTTCTCAAAAATGTTCACCACCGGCATCTAAAGTTTCTCAAGTACTATTCGCTATTGGCATCTGAAAGTGGAGGGCAGTCTTGTGGGACTGGGCCCTCAGCCCGTCTCCAGGTAGACAGTATCAGAATGGAATCGAATTAGAGGACCCCTAATGCCCACTGCAGAATTGCTTGATGTATGGGGAAATGACCTTCACACATCCAGTGTCAGACGTATTGTATTGAGTGCTGTGTGAGTAGAGGGAAAAGCCACTTTTTCCCTATATCTTACGTATTGGATGCCTTTTCATTTTATTTTCTTGACTAATTGCCCAGGCTAAAACCTTCAGTACAATGTTGAATGAAAGTGTCAAGAGCGGACATCCTTGTCTTTTCCCCATTATACAAGGAAAACATTTGGTCTTTCACCATTCAGTATCATGTTAGCTGTGGATTTCTTCTGGATGTTCTTTACTATGCCAAGGAAATTCCCTTCTGTTTTTAACTTGTTGAGTTTTTATTGTGAAGTGATATTGGATATTGCCAATTGCCTTTCCTGCATCAATTGTAATGCTTTTTGAAAATGTGATTTTTAGGCCAGGTGTGGTAGCTCATGCCTGTAATCCCAGCACTTTGAGAGGCCGAGGCAGGTGGATCACCTGAGGTCAGGAGTTCAAGACCAGTCTGGCCAACATGGTGAAACCCCATCTCTACTAAAAATACAAAAATTAGCCAGGCATGGTGGTATGTGCCTGTAATCCCACCTACTCAGGAGGCTGAGGCAGGAGAATTGCTTGAACCCAGGAGGCAGAGGTTGCAGCGAGCCGAGATCTCACCACTGCACTCCAGCCTGGGTGACAGAGCAAGACTCCATCTCAAAAAAAAAAAAAAAAAAAAAAAAAAAAAAAAGAAAACAGAAGTGATATTTGTTTCTAATCCTGTTGATATGTGTATTACATTCACTGTTACTGTTCAAAGTCAGCAACAAATCATGGGCAGAACCAGCTTGAGATCCAGAGTGTCAACCTAAAATAATTTAAAAGGTTACGATCTAATTTAAAGAGAGTTTATTCAAGCACACAGTGTGAAGGTGGCCATCTGGGGAGCAGAGCTACAATGAAGAATGGTGATCAGTGCTTCAGTGTGTGGGGAAAAATGAGGACCATGTATACAGGCAAAACAGAGGTGCCGAACAGAACTACAGCACCGTCCATACAAAGGCTGACATACAGATATACTGACTACACTCCAAGAGGGTTGTTTAACACTCTATGGTGAAAAGGTAACAGTCACAAGGGTCTCTGTCTGTACCTCTTTTAGTCTAGGTTTGAATGAAGAGTAGAGAGTCTGGTTAATGTATAACATCTCAATGCAAAGGTCAGAAAGTAAAGGTCATGCACCAAAGAAGAGAAACAGTCATATTCCGTGAGTCAGCTTCCAGGGCTTTTCCCTTTGGCATTAATAAATTTGGAAGATCCTGAAACTTAATTTTCTTTTTATAAGAGGCTCCTAGAAACTGGACTAGGACTTCAAGTTCATGCTCTTAAACTGTACCCTGTTGCTGTCAAGGTGCCAAGGCCCAACAGGGCCAAGACAAATGTCTGGGTCTAAACTGAGCTTTACAAGATAACCCCCTCTTGGCACCCTGGAGAATGCTGACTCTTGCTCCAGTGGGGAGCTTCATTCTTAGGTAAGGAAAGTGAAGTCCCTGGCACTAGGTTTAGAAGGCCTTCCTCCAGTCTGAAGACCCCCTCCACCAAGGGCTCTACAGTCAGGGAAGTTCTGCAGAACACACCAGAAAATCGTACTGAGAATCAGGAAGATCTCAACTTGGATGAGAACAGACAGGTATGTGTGAATACCAAGATGCCAAGTGTTGGAATCATCTGACAGTGGTTTGAATTAGCCATAATAATAATGTTTTAATGAGCAATTATAAACATACTTGAAACAAATGAAAAATTAGAAAATCATCACACACAAAAATAGAAGAAAGAAATCCAAGTGGAAGCTTTAACTGAAAAATATAATAACCAAAATTTTAAAACTCAATGGGTAGGCTCAACAGGTTTCAAAAGTGAGGAGAAAGAATCTATGAACAAGAAGGACAATAGAAATGAACCAAACAACAGGGAGGGGAATGAACATAGTCAGAGAAGCAGAGGGGAAGCACTTGGGGTGAGTGCAGGGCAGTGCCTGTTTACCACCCTGATTGGACGCATATTAGTATTTTAGTTGGTACGGCTATATGCCTGCATTCCTGTGGATCATCAGTTTGGAGGCATAAAACCCCAAAAGGACAGGGTTCTTGGAGCTTCCAGATAGCTGGCCACATGGAGATTCCTGGAGGGAGGCATGCCCAGAAAGGTCATGGCAGCTCCGTGCCCCTTCTCCCATTCCCTGCCCTATGTATTGCCTCCATCTGGCTGTTCATCTGCATCCTTCATTAATAAACAAGTAGGCCAGGCGCAGTGGCTCACACCTGTAATCACAGCACTTTGGGAGGCTGAGGCAGGTGGATCACGAGGTCAAGAGATCGAGACCATCCTGGCCAACATGGTGAAACCCTGTCTCTACTAAAAATGCAAAAATTAGCTGGGCACGGTGGCATGCACCTGTAGTCCCAGCTACTCAGGAGGCTGAGGCAAGAGAATCACTTGAACCCAGGAGGCGGAGGTTGCAGTGAGCTGAGAGCGCCACTGCACTCCAGCCTGGCAACAGAGTGAGACTCCGTCTAATAAGTAAATAAACAAACAAGTAAATGTAAAGTGTTTCCCTGAGTTCTGTGAGCTGCTCTAGCAAATTAATCAAGCCCAAGAAGGAAGTTACGGGAACCCTGATTTACAGCCAGTTTCTAAAGAATATATTAACAGGTGACAGCCTACTATTTGCTACAGGCATCTAAAGTGAAGGGCAGTCTTGTGGGACTGGGCCCTCAGCCTGTCTCCAGGTAGATAGTATTAGAATGGAATTGAATTAGAGGATGCCTAATTCACCGCCTAATACACTGCAGAATTGCTTGATGTCTGGGGAAATGACCTTCCCACATCTGGTATCAGATGTATTACATTGTGTGGTGTGTGAGTAGAGGGAAAACCCACTTTTTCCCTGTATCTTATATATCGAATGCCTTTCATTTTATTTTCTTGCCTAATTGCCGGGCCCTCCCATGCCTCCCACTGACTGCCCGCCTCATGCCTCACCTTTAACTCTCCCCATGGGAAAGGTTCACAGTCCCCCCAACCCCTGCCCACCTTGCCCCATGAAATAACCACAGTACAAGACTGGATAGAGGATAAAGCCATCCAGGGGGCTGTAAGCTCTAAGGGCTTGGGCCAGCGTGCCCTTAGGACAAGTCAGTAACAACACAACTGAGTGTGTAAACAGGGGATCCCCAAGACCTTGGACCTCATGAACACAGGACGCCAGACTTCACCTTGGCCAGGGCGGGAGTGTGGGGTCTGTTGTTGACAAGGAATAAGTACCCTTATCCTGGCAAACCAGAGCTCACCTGTGGTTCATGAGGCTCCATCTGGGGAGGAATGGCCAGGATGTGCCTGACAGAGAGGCTGGGAGTCTTCTACGGAATTTCCACCTTGAAAAGAATTACACCAGGAATTGCAGGGATGCTGGAAATCCTAGATCATAGGTAGCAGCAATGTTTATGCAATGAGACCCAGCTGCAGCCTTAAAAATTGCATTGCAAAATCTTTCCCCCTGGATAAGAAACCAGCAAGAAAAGAAGTGCTGAGGTCAGAGACAGAATCCCAGGAGGAATCAAATGTAAGGTCAAGGGTCATTCATGGGGCCCCCGGAAGTGAACTGAAGATGCACTGTCCAGCCTGCCCTGACTCCATTTGCAAATAATCTTCCTTTGGCCTTGTGCTTTCCAGATTACACATTTGGATTTTTTTTACACTCCCCCCACTCCAACACATAATACACACTTAGTACTGATGCAATTCCAGCGTTTGAACAAGAAAACTACAAGTCCCTAATAGCTGATCAAAGGAAACCTCAGTAAGCAAATCAGAACATGTTCCCTCTTCCTGCAAAGCAGTAGAAAGGTAGCCACTGTCTTGGGTCAGGAAATGGTCCCTGGAAGGGTTATTTTTAAAGACACCCAGATTCCCAAGGGTGCCGCTAGGCCGCGTGAAAGCCCCTTCAGCTGCTAACCCGGGAGTTCTCAGTGGCTGTCTCTGCTTCTTGCCCAAGTTGACCATGCAGAGATGAACATGGGCCCTGAGAAAGTCCTACTTTTCTCCCATCTCCCTTCTTCTGCAGTCAACACACGGGCACCCCTGCAAGATGCCTCATCTCTAGGAGGGATATGAGAGTCTGTATCTCCAATTAACACAGGAAGTGAAAGAACAAAACCACAGCTCCTAGGCTGTAATGGAAACAGGATTTTAACATAGTATTCATCTCTATTGTATTCATTTTTATAGTAAATAAATTGTGCCCTTCTTCAAAGCAGCCAGGGCTGGGGGAGAGCTCTCAGGGAGAGGGGACAGGAGTGTCCCATTTTCTCCTGGGCTTCAAGGGATCCCAGAAAAAGATTCACCTTGTCCTTCTCATCTGGGCTGGAGGAGCTGGCCCAGGGCCCCCGGGGCCCCAGATGCACCCTGTTGCTTATGTTGGGGTCACAGGGTCACAGTTGAGCAGGCCTCGTGTCTGTCCTGCCGCTGGCACAGGGCTCTGATATGGGGGCCCGGTGGCTGGATGGGAGGGCAGGATGACCTGGAAGGGACTACCCCAGGGTCTCAGACTACCCTGCCACCCGCTCTTACTCTGTTCTCCAGGCACTGTGCTGAGTGCTTGGTGTCCCGATCACGTAAGAGATCACTTAGCATCAGCCCATTTCACAGGGGAGGAAAGCAAGTCCCTGAGAGGCAGGGTGACCTGCCCCAGTCACAGGGCTGTTCAGTAATGGAGCTGGGAGCCCAGTGCCAGCTGTCTGACACTCCAAACCCACACTTAGCCCAAAGCTGCACTGAGCCCTGGGACAGTCCGCCTAGTACACCAGGTCACTCACAGGCACCTCAGCTTGACTGTGGCCTTTTCTCCTTGGCTTTGAGGCCGCTACTGGCTGATTCAGGTGGTGGTTCTGACTGGCAGGACTGCTTATAACTACAGGACAGGGTGGCAGCCCTGAGACTACCTGGAATCACACCTCAGCTCTCCCTCCCAGTGCCTGCCCAGCACCTGGAGTCTGGGTGGCCCAGCTGTCACCACATACTAGGGGATGAGCCACAGTTGCAGGCTTCCTGCCGCTAGCCACCAGAGAGAGTCCACCCCTGCCCTCACCCAAGTCCTGCCCCAGCCTGATCTCTCATCCTCACTGAGCTGCTCCGTGGTCTTAAACCAGGTTCCAAAGTCCTTAGGTGGAAATTAGCTGCAGCCACCTCAGGCAGCTGCAGCTCCCTAATTACTGTGCATTCCTGGTGCCAGAGGGAAGAACAGCAGGGTGACAGGGCCTGGTGAGAGGGTGCTGGAGGAGCCCCAGTGGGGGTGTGGAGTGGGGTCAAGGGCCACTCCACAACCCCACCTCTAGGTGGATGCTTTTAAGAGGCTCCCTCCTCACCTCCAATCTCATCCAGTCCCTACCGGTTCTCAGAGTTGGGTTCAAACAGTCCCTCCTCCAGGAAGCTGTCCTTGATTCCAGCGCCTACCCCCACCCTCCAGTGGGATGGTTCCTCTTCTGCTCTGTATCAAGCCCTCCCAGTGAGTCTAAGGTGCAGGGAATGGGTCCAGGGAGTGTTTGGCAGGTGGCGAGTCTCCGACTTCCACACCCCCAGCCTCCCGCAATGAATGCCACAGTTGCTTACCTAACTCCTTTCCTGGAAGTTGATCAGGTTCGCCTGGAAGGCAGACAGCCAAAGCCCATCAAAAAGGTCCCTGGCCCCTGACCACCTCCCGACCACATTCCTCTCACGTTGCACTACCAACAGGCTCCACCAGGGAGCAGGGCGTGCACACAAAACGGGACTTGGACCTGCGCCAGACTAGGCTCCAGAGGAGGCGGTCATGGCAGCGGAGGCTCAGGGACCTTGGAGCCCAGGCCTCTCTGATGACAGACAGGGAAACCGAGGCCTCCAGCTGGAAGGGACTGTTCACCTACTCCCCTGCTCCCTAACGTCACTCTCCTGCCACCATGGACAGCGCCCGAAGGAGCGTCTGACTCCTCCAGCGCAGCTACAATCTCCTGCAGCTGGGCAGCGAGGCAGCTGGGCCGCTTCACTACACGGGGAATGGGGTCTGGCGGCTCTGTGGAGCCTCCGTTCCCTCATCAATACGGTGGGCGCGACGCCCGGCTCACAGGGGCAGTATGAGGACCGCCTGAGAGGAGGTTTGCTGAGAGCTCAGGGCTCGGTGAGGGGCTCTCTCCTCCCAAGTTCAGGACCCCGGCCCCGCCCCGCGCCTCCCCAGGCTCACTCACATCCGGAGAATCCTTCATCGCAGTGCCCAGCATCACCAGGTCAGGTGGAATGGGCCAAGGAGGGGTCGGACCCTGTGCCCATGGGGCGGGGGTGTTGGTGACCACTGGCTCTCCAGTACCGCCCTCGGGTTGATCAGATCAATCAGCAGCCCCCTGGGGCAGCTGCAGCTCCCTAATTACCTAATCAAATTCCTCACACTCCCCTTCCCACGTGGAGCAGCCAAGATTTGCCTCCACCTAGGACCCCTCCCCACACCTCTCTGCCTCTAGCAAACTCGCTGTAGCCACCCCTACAGTCGGCTTTGGCAATCACAAAGGCTGTGAGGGGCCAGCCCTGGTTCTCCCTGCTCACCTCCACCCCCTGCACCAGCCCAACTCTCCCTGACCCTTGCTCTGGTCGCTTCTGTCAGAGGCATTTCAGGCACTGCTGGAGAAGCAAGGCCCCCTACTCTCTTGATGTGAGGCCTTCGCTGGGAGGGAAAAGCCCTGTCCTCTGACTCCCTGGAGGCTCTCCCACCCCACCTGCAGCTGCTGCCTCTTCTGGGCTCTCGGGGCTCCATTCCAGCATGGCCACTGTGAAGGTCCCCTCCAGGGTCGAGGGCAAGGTCAGTGAGGACATCTTCCTCACCCTTTTATTCTCCCAGCCCGCTGACCCTGGGGCCCTGGACACCTGGCCAGATCAGCTGGTACCAGTACTACTACCACTACCTCTGGGGTGCTTTGATTCCAGATTCACTCCCTTGGACTCCCTGAGCCTGTTTCCTCCTCTGGGAAAGCATGGCGGGAACTCCACCTGCCTCACAGGCTCTCCTGAGCACCACGTTCTCAGCACTCACATCACTGTTCCTGCCATCACACTCCTCCCCCAAGGCACAGCCAGGCACAAAGCCCTCCACATTCCTCTCTGTGACTGCACTGTCACCATGTGAGTCCTGCACCACAGGGCCATCATCCCTCTACTTTTCAGATGAGGAAACAGAGGCCAAAGAGGAGCAGTGACTTGCCCAGGGCCCCATAGGAGAGGCCAGCTTCCTCCTCCTAGCCGAGGCCCCATCCCAGCTGCCTTCACCATGTCCCTCAGCACCACTGCTGACCAGCGTCCCATCCTCTGGGCTCTCAGTATGTGTCCAGGCCCCCAGCCAGGCCCAGCTGTGGTGGGAGAAGACAGGGTAGTATCAGGAGGCCCAAATGAGTGGCTCCTGCCTGCCTCAGCCACAGGAGTCTCTGCCCCAAAGGCTGGGCTGAGGTCATGCAAAGGCTCCACCTCCCCAGGGAACCCCCAGGAAATTCCCCTGCACAAAACACTTTCTTCCTTCACTCAGGAAGGGGGACTCTGAGGTGCTCTCTCTGATTGACAGACTAGGGGTGCCCAGGGTGATGGGTGAGGCCACTTTGCTTCCTCTTTTGTGTGAATGTTTGTGAAATCCTCTCAGGAAGTAGTCAACAGGGATCGATTAGTCCCTATATACTCCTCATAAACTATCCGGGGTACGTGTCATTGCAAACGAGGCAACAGGGCTGGAATCTGTGGCCGATCAGCAGTGCCTGCTATGGGGCCAGAGCAGGCAGTCGCAGAGTGCACATACCTGTCCTCTACTCAGCCATTCGGACCCAAGGCTGGGCAGCCTTTTTGACCACCTGGCCCATGGAATTCCTTGGCAGTGCCCATCTCTGTTGTGGGCAGGGCACCCCCTCCCCTTGGAGCTGCAGTCTAGACAGAAGAGCAGCCGGAGGCCAGCTTCCTGACGACCCCCTACCTTCCCCATCCACCCAACAGCCTGGAGGGGGCTACCAGTCAGTGTGATGGGCCAGGTTCCTCTGAGCCTAAGAGTCCCATGGGACTGGGGAGGGGAGGGGACTCTCATGTTGGTCCACTGGGCCCCCACTCCCATTTCAGCTGAGCAGATCTGTTTTGACCAGTTTTGATTTCAATCATCAGAGAAACGTGTTGCTGTGAGGTAAGCTCTTGACAGTCTCCAATTTGGCCCCAGCCTATATCTGACAGGTAAGGAAAGGTAACCTAATTCGAAGCAGAACAGCTGGCCTAAGATCCCAGGGAGGCTCAGAGACCCCACCAGGGTTCCCAGTCCCTACCTTGAGGGTTCACAGCCTCCCAGCACCTCCTAGGCTCACTGAAAGGCAATGCCCAGCCCAGCCCCATGGATGTCCCTGATCCACCCTGGTGCTCCTGTAGAGAGAGGCCTGCTCACCTGGAAACTTCTCTCCATGTGAATTGAGGTGCTCTGCAGAGCAGAGAGGATGGCACAGAGTGAGGAGAAGTTCTTGAGGTATCAGCACTCCTGGGGAGGAGAGAGAATGAGCCGGGTGGTGGGGAGTTGGAATCCCACCTGCTCCACTTCAGCTCCTCTGCTGACATCTCCCCTCCTGGAGGAGACAGAAGCCCAGGGAGCTGTGGCAGGGAGTAGGGGCACACCTGGGGCCCAGTGAGCAACACTCACAGGGAAGGAGCCCAGTAGGAAGTGAGCACCCACCTCTGAGACACGTGGTCAAGGCCAGCATGCCCCTGACAGGAAGGCCTAGGGACTGCGTGGGGGCTTAGATCACAGACCACACACCTGAGAGCCAACAAGAGGCCGTTCCCAAGTCTCTAAGAGGGAGCATATTAGTCCGTTTTCACACTGCTGATAAAGACACACCCAAGACTGGGAAATTTACAGAAGAAAGAGGTTTAATTAAACTTACAGTTCCACGTGATTGGTGGCTAGGGAAGCCTCACAATCATGGTGGAAGATGAGGAGCAAGTCACATCTTACATGGAAGGCAGCAGGCAAAAAGAGAGGTTGTGCAGGAAAACTCCCCCTTATAATAACTATCAGAGCTTGTGAGACTTACCCACGCACCTGGCTGCTCCTCAGTGAGCACTCTCCACCTACAAAGGGGCCAGGCCCTGCCCTGCCTTCCCTCTCTGCTCTCATTCTGCAGTCACTGTGTGCAGCAGGTGCTGTTATGTCCCATCTCTGCCCTGCACATGTGAACAGTGAAGGCCTGGAGGTTAAGAATCTAGTCTAGGTCACATGGTTGGTAAGAGGTGGAGCTGGGATTGGGCCCATATCATCCAACTGAGGCTCAGGGAAAGGTCCCAGAGGGGAGGTTGTCCCCACTCTGCCTTGAGAGCCTAGCACTCATTGCATCCATCAGAGTCCATTGCTCTGCCACCAGCATAGGAGGGAACCCCCCCAAGAGGTTAGGGACCTCCTCACCGGGCCAGTTCTATATGGTCCCAGACTAGGGGCAGGAGGGCTCTGGACTGACTCTATGTCGGGCTGTCACTGGAGCAGGCTTCTTCCCCGGAGTGCCCTCAGGGTACTTTTCTGGCCAGGTGCCCAAGATGGAAGAAAGAGTGTAGGGAGTAGGGGGTAGGGGACAGCAGAGTCAGATGCCTGGCCTTTCCTTTCACATTGTTCTTCTAGGGTACCCTTGTTTAGATGTGGACCCCTGTGGCTGCCCTGCCTGTCCAGAGATGGCGCCACCCAACCCCTCTGTGACTGTCCTGGCAGAGACAGCCCTGGTCTTCAGGCAGGGCAGGCACAGAACCTGCATGGGCCAGGTCTTGCCAGTGACTCTTGCTCTGAAGGACTACCTGCACCAGGATGCTCAGAAATGAGGTTTGAGGTAGAAATGTGAGCAAAATGCTCACTACAGCTCCTGTTCTGGATCTGCTAGAGGTTGGGTCTGGAGGGGTGGATGTGAAAGGAGGCGGGCAGAGCTGAGGTAGGACTGTGGTGGGGATGGCTCTGACCCCCAGCCTCCCTTTCACTTCCCAGGGGACTTGGATCCCATTCATAACGCTCACTGACTAATTTCCTCCTGCAGAGGAAGCCCCCAGACCTCAGCCCTCTCACGGGAATCCTAAGATGTATGAGATCCAGGGTTCTGCCAGCCTCTCCCCAGCCACAGGCTCCTATATGCCCCCAACTGTTCTGGGGAAACAGGAACCCGTCCTAGACCTGAAGTCCACTGACGTTTTTAGTTGATCCTGAGGTCCCTCCTCCCTGTTAAAACACGGCAGGATGCGTGTGTATCTAGAAGAGGCCAGGAGGACATCACAGTGTCAACATACTGTGGACACGGCCTGCTTATGATGTCCAGTGCACCCATGACTTCCCCGTCAGAATTCAGACAATCCCCAGGGAGTGCCTTCTGCAGGCAGAAAAGTACTGCACACAGTAGGTGCTCAATCTATATTTGTTGAAAGAATGAACCACAACCAGAATCTTCCCAGATATCTGGGTTACCGTAGGGCCCCTCCACCAGCCCCCAGGGATCCCTGTTCTGGGTACCCCAAGCACAGGGATCAGCCATGTGGAAACTCAAACCCTTTTCACAAATGGGAAAACAGGTTTGCTTTCCATATGCTTTCCCAAACGTAGGAAGGCCACGAGTGAGGCAGAGAGCTACTTCGTGTTCAAAAATAAATAACAGCCACAGTACATCTGGCAGCCATTTCCACAGAGCCAAGCACCAGGTCAGCACCTGCCATGGCTCATCCCATGTAGTCCCTGCAAGAACCCTGTGAGGTTCATCCTCTTACCACCTTTATTCTCAGAGGAGCAAACTGAGGCTCAGAGAGGTGCAGCAAAATTCCTGAGACACAGCTAATTGGTGGCAGAGTCCTCACTGTGCTGTGGAAGGGACAGGCTCCCACCTATTGAATACCCAGTCCAGGAACTGTGGGGTAGAGACGAAGACCCAGTGGTTACACAGGAAGATGGTGCTGTAGGGTATGTGTCTGCTCTGGAAGCCTGGTCCAGGGATGCCACCATATGCTCCTGAATGCATATGGTGGCATATGACCTGGAGGGTCCACATTTTGCAGATCTTGCCCAGGTGCAGGGTTAACTCATTTTCATACTGAGTGGGACAAGGAAGGACACAGAGTCAGAGGCAGCACCAAAAACCACCAGGAGAATCGTGGGCTAGAGCTCAGACCAGGAAGCCCAATTCCTTGGGGACTTGTGTGTGAAGAGAGATGTGAGTGCCCACAGCAAGAAAGGTTAGCATTCCCCTATTAAGAGCTTGTATGAAGAGCATCACTCTAGTGAGTCCTAAGAAAACATCCCCATTGTTGAGATGAGAAAACGCAGGCTTAGGGATGTCAAATAGCTGCTCAAGGTCACACAGGGCAGAACTAAGAACTGCCCAAAGCTAGGGCTGCATCACCTTCCCACTAAGCTACCTGAAGCTTAGTCTGATTCTGGATTCCCCACCCCACTGCCCCCACCAAGTTGAGAGACCAGTTTTCAGTGTAGACCCACTGCTATGGTGTGCATGTTTGTGTTCTCTAAAATTCATGTTGAAGTGTAGTTGCCATTGTGACCATACTGGGAGATGGGACCTTTAAGAGGTGTTTAGGTCATGAGAGCTCTGCCACCCTGGGTGGATTAACGTCAGTATCGTGGAGGTGGGTCTGCCCCTTCTTGCTCTCTCTCCCCCTCTCTTTGCCCTTCTGCCATGTGATGCCTTCCGCCATGGGATGATGCAGCAAGAAGGCCCTCACCAGATGCCAGCATCTTGACTGTGGACTACCTAGCCTCCAGAACTGTGAGAAATAAATTTCTGTACATTATAAATTGCCCAGTCTATGGTGTTTTGTTGCAGCAGCACAAAATAGACTACAACACCCACCCTAGGAGAGTCCTTTAGACTTCAAAGCAAGGCACTTAATTTTCTTTCTTTTACAATAAAGACAGTTTTGAGAACCTGAGCTTTGAGGATCCCAGATCCAGCAAAGGGGCAAATGCCTGGAGGTTCCAGGGTGCAAGAAGGGTTGTCACAGCAACAAGAACATGAGCAGACAACTGGGGGAAGAGAAAATCCAAATGGCTGGTAAACAACTGACAGGTGGCTCAAGCCTATAAGTGGCAAATTAAAAAGCAAGGGAAGCATACTGTGGCATTTGCCACATGGACACCAGATTAGCAGGAATGTAAATGAATGACATCCCCCATTGTCAGGCTGGATGCAGGGAAGCAGACACCATTGGAGACTGTCATGGCAACACAACTGCCACAGCCTCTTTGGAAAGTAATTTGGCTGAAGCGATTCAGATTTTGCATATGCATATCCTTCCACCAAGCAACCCCATGCCTGGAGTCTCTCTTCTGTAGGGAATAGTATGTGGTATGAGCCAAATTATATCTCCCAAAATTCATATGTTGAGGTGCTAACCCCCAGGACCTCAGAATGTGACTGTATTTGGAGACATAGTCTTTAAAGAGGTCATTAAGGTTGAGTTCATTGAGGTGGACTCTAATCCAGTCTGACTGATGTCCTCATAAGAAGAGGAGATTAGGGCACAAAGAGGCACAGAGTAGGGAGGTGGAGGTTGCAGTGAGCTGAGACCAAGCCACTGCACTCCAGCCTGGGCGACAGAACAAGACTCTGTCTCAAGAAAACAAAGAAACAACAACAACAACAACAACGAAAAGAGGCACAGAGTAAAGACAATGTCAACACGGAGATAAAAGGGGCCATCTACAAGCCACGGAGAGAAGCCTCAGAAGAAACGCCCCCAGCCCGCACCTTGATCTCAGAATTCTAGCCCCAGAATTGTGAGAAAACCAATTCTGTTGTTTAAGCCACACGGTTTGGGTACTGTTATGGCAGCCCTAGCAAACCAGTGCTCTCTAATAGGGCACACATAAGATGCTCCCTGCAGCCCTGCTGAAATGGCAACAGAATGGAATATCCAGGTCCACCAGCATTGAAAGGCTGAATTGCTGTGGCAAAAAAAAAAAAAGCCTTCCTTATGGAATATCGTGAAGACAAGTGAGGCCAAGGCTCTGGGCCTAGTGGGCTAAGATGATGTATTCTGGGATGTGACAAGCTGAAGAGACATGTAAAGAATAGCTGAACCCCCCCACACACACACACTTTTTATATATAAACCACCCTATTAAGCCTGATGATTTCTAAGGCTTGGAGCAGGTCTGGATGGACAGAGGAGCTGATTCTTACATGGGATATCTGGGGCAGGTGGTTAAAAAAACAAAAATAGTAGCAACATGCAAAAATGTTCATGGCCTAGTGTGATATGAAAACAATGAAAAAAAAGTCTTTTCTCTGACATTCCTACAAGTATGTGAAGTGTCCTTCCACCTTACCAATTTGCAGGTGGGGAGGAGTGGGAGTCCAGATTTCTGAGGGGTAGAACTGTGGTCCACTCCAGTGGGAAGGCCCTGCTAGAGAGATCCCAGGAGTCCTTGTATACAAAACTGGGTTTCGGACCCATGCTGTTCATCTCATGGTACTGGCAGTGGAGACACCACCACCCCCTCCATGCCCGCTCTCACCCCAGACCAGCGCTGGTCATTATTGGTGGCATGGGGCACCTACCCCTTGTCTAGGAAGATGGAGGAGTTGAACCCATCAACTAGTTCCTCACTGATCTCCCACATGGAGCTCTGCAAAAATGATGCCCTGCAGTCAGATCATCAGACATTAGGGTCCTGCCTGGCCATCACTGCAGCAGGAAACTCACATTAGAGATTCTGCTCCCCAGTTAAGGCACAGGTGGGCAACTGCATAGAGGAAAAGAGCTGAAGTCTCAGGGGCACAGGATAACATCTGGGGAAATGTCCTTCACCCAGCACCCACCTTCCCATTTTGTCAGGCCCACCGGGGTTCCAACACCCAAAAACCTGCTCCGGCCCAGGAAGGGCCTAACGCTCATCCCTTGCCTTCCCTCTGCTGCCTCCCTCCACACGGTGATGGGGAGGGGTTTGAGGCTGCCCAGGTGGGATCACAGTTGTGGCCTGGCCTGGACTTCTCTGTGTTACCTTTGGGTACTTCCTGCCAAATGACAAGAGGTGCCAGAAGTGAGTGCTGAACCAAAAAGTCTGCAGCAATGGAAAAGGCTCTCATGCCGGGCTTTCCTGAGGTCAGAGCCTCAGAAAGTCAGGATACAGCAGGAGAACCTCTTATTCTCTTTAGTGGCTCCCACTGAGAGAGCTAGACAGGGGCTGTCTCTAGAATGTGAGTGCTGGTTATCAAAGTTCTAAGTTCTGTTGGGGCCTATCACGAAGGAAGTTAGGTCACTTCTCCAAGGTTCCATTACCTCAGCCCCTTCCTTCAAAGACCTCCCTCCCCAAAGGTCTCTCTGAGCCATTGGCTGCTCACCCTCCTCCTCTATGTCATCTCCTTAACTGTTCACAATTTTGCCAACACCGCCCCTCTGGGAAAACCCAAATGCAGCAAGGGCCCTAGGTTTGAGGAGACACAGCTGGGTTCCAACCTTTATTTTTCTTACCACTTCTGTGCCCTGGCAAACTCACTGTACCTCTCAGAGCCTCTCCAGTCTCCCAACCTGCACAATGCAAATCATCCCAGCATCTGCTTCCCAGAGATATCATCAGGCATACATGAGATAATTCTCATAACACTCATAGGTTGGTGTCACAAGTAACAAATGCACAAACTCAAGAGACGGAAGAATTATAAGGATGGATGGGATGCAGCATGGACTTACAACTGAAGACATGCCCAGGTTCCACCAGTGTAATATTGGAAATGTTACTTCCACTCGGGCCTCATTTCTCATTCTGCACCATGAGAGGATTAACATAAAATGAAACTCACATATGGTCATCCTGTGGCATAAAGCCTTCCAATGCTTTCCTGTTATATTTAGAATCAGACCCAGATGTCTCATCCCAGCCTATGTGGTAGGTAGGCTGCATTCATGCACAGCAGCTTGCAATGAACCTCACTGCTGGGATTCATGCCCTTGTGTAACCATAAAGTGGTTAGTGACTCCCCTTCTGACTAACAGAATACAGCAGAGTGACAGGCTCTCTCTCCTGTTTGAGTCAGTTAGGGCTGCTATAAGAAAGGTGGTTCTATAGCAGACAGGGTGGTTCACCAATAACAGAAATGTATTCCTTGCAGTTCTGGAGGCTAGAAGTCTGAAATCAGGGTATCAGCATGGTCCAGTTTTGCCGAGGTCCCTCTTCAGGGTTGCAGACTGCCAGCTTATTGTTGTGTCCTCAGATGGTTGAAAAAGGGTGAAGGAACTCCCTGGGGTGCCTTTGAAAAGGGCACTAATCCCATTCATGAGGTCTCCACCCTTATGACCTAATTATCTCACAAAGGCCCCATCTCCTACTATTATCACATTGGGAATTTGGCTAACAACACATGACTTTTAGGGGACACAAACATTCAATCCATTGCAACTTCCAACATTTAGTTACAAAAAAAGTGCCAATTCCCTCGTCCTTGCTGTTTCCTGTGTTTCTCCCTCCCTTTCCTTGTCCTTCTCTGTCCCTCCTCTCACTGCCTCTGTCACAGTCCTCTAACTGAGGAAGCAAATTTTCATGTCAGGAGCTCTCCAACATAGAGGCCCACATGACAAAGAACTGGGGAACACCCAGGCCAACAGACAGAAAAGAACTCAGGCTTAGTCCAAACTGGTTCTGCCAATAGCCACATGAGTGAGCTTGGGGGCAGCTCCTCCCACAGCCCAGCCTCGGTTGAGACCACAGCCCCAGCTTCCTGAGAGACCTTCAGGCAGAGGCACCCAGGTAAGCCATGCCTGGATTCCTGATCCACAGATTGTGAGATATTAAATATTTGTACTTTCACGTTGCTAATGTTGTGAGAAGAATGGGTAACTCACCTAGTCTCCTAGGCCCCAGGATCTGGCCCTGCCATCATTCCCCACCTCTCCCATTCTCTCCTCCAGGGCTCCCCCAAGCTACACTCCCCAAGCCATACTGGCTCTTTCTTTTCTTGAGATAGAGTCTCACTCTGTCACCCAGGCTGGAGTGCAGTGGCATGATCTTAGCTCACTGCAAGCTCTACCTCCTGGGTTCATGCCATTCTCCTGCCTCAGCCTCCCAAGTGGCTGGGACTACAGGCGCCCATCACCACGCCCGGCTAATTTTTTGTATTTTTAGTGGAGACGGGTTTTCACCGTGTTAGCCAGGATGGTCTCGATCTCGTGACCTCATGATCTGCCTGCCTTGGCCTCCCAAAGTGCTAGGATTACAGGCGTGAGCCACCACGCTCGGCCACCACTTGCAGTTTTAACCATTATCGGTTTGAGATATAAACTGAATGTTTGTGTCTCCCCAAATTCCTGTTTTAAAACCTGTCCCACAGTATGATGGTATTTGGAGATTTGACCTTTGGGAGGTGATAAGGTTGTGAGGGTGGAGCCCTCATGAATGGCATCAGTGCCCTTACAAAACAAGCCACAGAGAGCTCCCTCTCTGCCTTCTGCCATCTGAGGACACAGCGAGAAGACAGCTGTCTGTGAACCAGGGAGTTGGCCCTCACCAGATACCAAATCTTCTGGGACTTTGAGCTAGGACATCCCAGCTTCCAGAACTGTGAGGAATAAGTTTCAGTTATTGATATGTCATCCAGTTTTTGGTATTTTGTTATAGCAGCCTTAATGGACTAAGTTTTATTTTGGGTGGATTCATTTTACTGGTAATATTTATTATGAGGGACAAAGCGTCCTTGGGGTGAATGCATTGTACTTTTAAAATTTACAGATACTCGATTTTGACCCAGCTTTTTAGGGACATGTTGCTTGCCTTAAAAGCTTCACAGCTCTCCGCCCCTCCCTGCCCCACTTATGAAATAGGAAAGGATGTTCTCAGATTTACTTACAAGGTACAAACAGATGAAAGCCAGCACAGTGGTTCCAGTCATTCTGATTGGGAATCGAAAGCAGGGGTCCCATTCATATATCCTGATTTGGAACCAAGCTTTTATTTTCTCTCTCTCTGTGAATGAATAAACAGTGAGAAAAGAGGGGCTGTGATAAGTAAACAAATGCCCCATTCATCTGAAAACAACCCCATCCCTTCCTCTCTATCTTGGCATTTACTGTAGAGAGAGAGCACTGTTAATTTCCACAGTTTTCATTCTCCTCTTATTCTTATGTGCAGATGCTCAGTTTTATTCAGGACAGCAATTTACCAACCTAAAAGACTAAAGTTCCCAACCTCTCTTGCAGCTAACAGTGACCTAAGTTCAGGCCAATTAGGTGTGACCGCAGTGTGGTGTGGAACTCTGGGGAGACTGCTCAGATGGAACTGACCCAGCTGGGAGGGCCCCCTTTGCCCTGCCTTGCCTACTCTCTGAAATGCAAACATGGTGGCCAGTCGAGGCTGGAGCTCCAGCAGCCACGTTGGACCATGAGACCGCATTGAGGATGGAAAGCACATACAAGATGCTAGAACAGAAACACATGATTCATAAACTTCTGCAGTGGTCAATTCAAGGTCAGTATGGATGGCCTGTCTCTGTAAAGTATTGATCCTGGGTATGTCTGTGAGGGTGTTGCCAAAGGAGATTAACATTTGAGTCAGTGGGCTGGGAAAGGCAGACCCACCTTTAATCTGGGTGGGCACCATCTAATCAGCTGCCAGCACAGCTAGAATATAAAGCAGGCAGAAAAATGTGAATAGAGAGACTGGCCTAGCCTCCCAGCCTGCATCTTTCTCCTGTGCTGGATGCTTTCTGCCCTCTAACATCAGATTCCTAGTTGTTCAGTTTTGAAATTTGGACTGGCTCTCCTTCCTTCTTAGCTTGCAGACAGCCTATTGTGGGACCTTGTGATCGTGTAAGTTGATACTTAATAAACTCCCCTTTATATATACAACTATCCTATTAGTTCTGTCCCTCTAGAGAACCCTGACTAATACATGTCACTATTATTTTAGGGATTCTAGTATATGTAGCCATATTGAATGTTAACCAAAGTATGAGTTTTGACATTGCTCATTGTGTGACTTTGGACAAGACACCTACCTTCTCTGGGACATATACATCCCCATGTGCCTAGTGGCAGAGGTAGATATGTGGTCTACACGTATGATTCTGAGATCGGGTGCTTTTACCTGTCTGACATCCAACTCATCTTCTATTGGAGACAGCACCTCAGTTTTTTCTTGAGGAACTACCCCTCCCCACCCTCACTCTTAGTGCTTAAATGAGACTGACACCACTTCTTGGCTCCAGTGGTGAACATGTGACCCAGGCCCCTGCAAGTGTGGGAGGCACAGAGCTGGCTGCATGAGACCAACCTTGCCTGGGGATTCCTTGTGTACTGCACTTGTGGACAAAGTGAAACAGGAACTCACCAGCATGTTCTCTTCTTGGTCCAGACACAGGGCCCCTGGAGCATGCGTGACCATGGGCACTAGGCCTGGCTGTTATATGTGGTGTCCCTCAGCATCTACCTGAGTTAGGGAGGCTTCTTCACCATATGCACCTGAGCCACCCCACCCTGACACCCTGTCTTGCGTTGATGGAACTTGACACTGCATCCCCACTGAGCACACTGAGGCAGTTTCACACCCAATCCTTCACTATACATTTGGGAAACTGAATTCCCAAAAGAGATAGGGCCTGGCTTAGACCACAGAAGATGCGCAGAGTCTAGAAGGTAAGGGAGGGCTCCGGCTTCCTAGGCCAGTGCTCAGCCTCCTCCCAGAGGGAAAGAAGAAAGAGGCTGGAGGCAGCTCTGTTATGGGTCAGTAGCATCAGCCCAGGAACTCAGGGCATGAGCAGGGCAGACATAGGGCTCCCTAAGGGCCCCAGCACAGCAGTGAGAGGCCAGGGCCGGGGTCCTCAGGCCACTGGTCTGGGCACCTGGAAGTAGGATGAGCCTTACCCCCTAGTAAGACAGAGTCTATGGGAGAGAAAGCCTCCATTTCCTCCTGTATTAATTGCAGTGCTTGGGTGAGTGACCCCAAGGGTTCACATACTCAGAAAGTGTCTGTTGATATGGCTTATCCATCAGTGCCCATTGTGCTCTGAGACCTTGGGAAAATGCTCTCCACTCCCTGGACATCCTTCAGAGCAGAGAGAGGTGTGGGGCTTGGGTGATGAGGGCTTGCTATAGGGCAGAGGGTGCCAGAGCACTGGACAGGAATGAGGCTGGTCCTTGTTGGATCCTGAGTCTGCATTTGGAAGTAGGGGGAAGCATTGCCCTGGCCGAGATAAGGATGCCTGACACCAAAGGAAGTGGAGGCAAAAAGCGGTCAAGGGAGGCTTCCGAGGTTCCTCACACTGCCCTTGGAACCTGCAGACCTGCTTCTTTGCCTCCTGGAGACCCCCCAGAAAACACTGCCTTAAGGTCACCCAGCTGGAGTGTGTGACTTAAGTTGAGGCATTCTGGCCTGGGGCTGCAGTGCTATGGCTGGCCACCAGGAGGCGGTCAGACTCCTGTGTCCATGGTGCCCACTGTGCTTTACCAGCAACTGGGGCCAGGGAAGAGTCCTGCAGAGGTCATGCCTGCTGTCCTCCTTCCTCAGGCCTGACTCGCACCTTTTATTTGTATTGATCATCTCCATAGTCTTAGCTGGTCAGAAGGTGGGGAGGTGGAAAGTCTGTGATCCTCCCATTTATTCATTCAGCAGCTATGCCTGAGCACTCACCCTGTGCAGGTGCCCCAGTGGGCCCAGCATGCTGTGCTGAGATCAGCCAAGTGGTCCCTGCTCTCCAGGAGCTCACAGTCTGGAGGGGAGATGAACAAAGGCATGTGAAAGAAAAGAGCAAATGCTGCAGAGAAAATGAAGTAGGGTGCTGAGAGATGGGGCTGGGAAGTCACTGGGTGGGGCTCAGAGGGGCCTTACATTTATGCTATGAGCAGAAGGACCAGAGGGAGCCAGCCCTGCATACATTTGGGAACAATGTGTCAAGGAGAAGGCACCACTGAGCAGAGACTCCCAAACAGAGGTGGGTTTGATAGAGGAGGTTAGAAAGAGCCAGTGTGTAGGCTGGGTGTGGTGGCTCACACCTGTAATCCCAGCACTTTGGGAGGCCGAGGCAGGTGGATCACCTGAGTTCAGGAGTTTGAGACCAGCCTGGCCAACATGGTGAAACCCCATCTCTGCTAAAAGTACAAAAATTAGCCAGGCGTGGTGGTGTATGTCTGTAATCCCAGCTACTTAGGAGGCTGAGGCAGGAGAATGGCTTAAACCTGGAAGGCGGAGGTGTTGCAGTGAGCTGAGATCGCGCCATTGCACTCCAGCCTGGGCAAAAAGAGCGAAACTCCGTCTCAAAAAAAAAAAAAAAATTGATATTGATAAAAATAACTTCAAGCCAGGCCTAGTGGCTCACATCTGTAATCCCAATACTTTAGGAGGCCGAGGTGGGAGGACTGCTTGAGGTCAGGGGTTTGAGACCAGCCTAGGCAACATAATAAGACCTTGTCTCTACAAAAAAATAAACATTCCATCCACTGCAGCATCCTAAATTTATAACAGTATAGTTTGAATTAATACCAACTTAGCTTCAATGGTACACAAAAATGCTGTTCCTATACAGTTCATCCCCTCCTACCTTTATGTTGCTGTTATCACAATTTATATCTTTTCTTCCCTTGAGACAGGGTCTTGCCTGTTCATCCAGGCTGGAGTGCAGTGGCGTGATCATAGCTCACTGCACCCTCAAACTCCTAGGTTCAAGCAATCCTCCCACCTCAGCCTCCTGAGTAGCTGGGACTACAGGCATGTGCCACTATGCCTGGCTAATTGTTTTAATTTAATTTTTTTTTTTTAGATATGGGGTCTCTCTACATTGCACAGGCTGATCTTGAATTCTTGGCTTCAAGTGGTCACCCAACCTTGGACTCCCAAAGTGCTGGGATTACAGGCATGAGCCACTGTGCCTGGCCATAAATTACACATTTTACATGTGTGCCCATTAAAATATTTATAATTACTTTTCACACATTTGTCTTTTGAACCACATAGGAAATAAAGAGTTACAAACCAAAAATGCAATAATACTGCTTTTATATTAATCTATGCAGTTATCTTTACTAGAGATCTTTATTTCTTCATATGGCTTCAATTTGCTGTCTAGTGTCCTGTCATTTCAGGCCCCAAGGACTCCCATTAGCATTTCTTGTGAGAGCAGGTCTAATGGCAATGAACGTCCTCAGATTTTATCTGTGAATGTCTTAATTTATCCTTCATTTTTGAAAGATACCCATTTTTGAAAGCTTACCCTAACTCCAGCAAATCACACCAGGAATGTGGGCTGCCACTCCTAAGGCTGCACACACACATACACACACACACACACACACACACACACACACACACACACATTGCTTTGTAAATAAAGCTCCCATAATTACATGCCTGTAATCCCAGCACTTTGGGAGTTCAAGGTTGGGTGACCACTTGAAAGATAGTTTTGCCAGAGAGAGAATTCTCCCTTGAGTTTTTCCCTTCAGCACTTTTTCATTCCACTGCCTGCTGGTCTCCATGGTTTCTGATGAGAAAGCAACTCTTCATCTTATTGAGGAGTCCTTGTGTGTGATTACTCATTTCTCTTTTTCTGTTTTCAAGATTCTCTCTTTGTCCCTGACTTTTGACATTTTGATTATAATATGTCTTGGAGTGAAGCTCTTTGAGTTTATCCTAGGAGATTGTGGAATTTATCCTTGGATGTTTGTTGAGTTTCTTGGATCTGTAGATTCATTTCTTTCATCAAATTTGGGACATTTTTCAGTCATTATTTCTTCAAATGTTCTTTCTTTCCCCACTCTCTCTACCCTTTCTGAAACTCTCATATTGTAAATTTGATTCACTTGATGGTGTCCTACAGGGCCCTTAGCCTCTGTTTACTTTCATTTATTCCTTTGTCTTCCTGCTCCCCAGACTGGATAATTTCAATTTCCATGTCTTCAAGCTCATAGACACTTTTTTCCACTTGCTCAAATCTGCTGTTGAATGCTAGTTAATTTTTCATTTCAGTTATTATCATTTTCATCTCCAGAATTTCAGTTTGGTTCCTTTTTATTTCCATTTATTTATTGATATTCTTTCTTTGTTCATATATAATTCTACTGATTCCTTTTAGTTCTTGTTTATAGTTTTCTTTAACATATTTTCATTAAACATATTTAAGGCAGTTGACTTAATGCCATTGACTAATAATTCCAATGCCTGGTCTTTCTTAGAAAAGATTTCTGTAAACTTTTTTTTCTGTGAATGGACCATGTTTTCCTCATTCTTTGTATGTTTTGTAATTGTTTGTTGAGAGCTAGAGATTTTAAATATCATGTTGCACTAACTGGATACCTAATTTTTCAATGCCTCAGAGATTTCTTATACTTTATGAGGACTGGGTCATCTATTTATGACTTTTAAAAACTATTTTTGCAAGATATATATTGTGTGTGGTCACTAAAGGTTTCTGTTCCATCATTTCTGTAATCAGCCAGTGACCTGAAAAAGATTTCCTTAAATGTCTGGCTCCAAAAAGACGTGGGGGTGGGAGTACAAGTATTGTCTCTTTAAATCTCCAGGAAGCTGCTTCAGCTTATGAAGGTTGAAATAATAACTGTCAGCCTCTGTGCTGGCCCCTCAACAATCAACAGCAGAAATCAGCACTTAGAACACAAAACCTAATATTTGAAGGACAAAGTCCTTTTTGCTTACCCTAGCTCCAGCAAGTCACACCAGGAATGTGGGCTGCCACTCCTAAGGCTGCACACACACACACACACAGACACACCCACACCCACACATTTCATTGCTTTGTAAATAAAGCTCCCATAATTACAGTGATATTTACAAGTGAGCTTATAGTTCAACCTGTAGTGTACAAAGGGAGGAAAATACCACTTTAGTGCTGACACACTGTATCACTCTCAGATTAAGAACCACATTCTTAGAGGAAATCTCCTGCACTGTCTCACTCCAGCCGGCAGCTTGCTAGCTCCCCTTAGCCAACTGCTAGCCCCCAGGTGCTATACTTTTCTAATTATAAATATAAAACATCCTGTTTTAAGGAAGTTGCTGCTGAGAGCAAGGAGTCCAGTTTTAAATGAAAAAGACTGTGTGAGGCGATGAGGGAGAATTGGGAGGAAGATGAAGACTATCTCTTGTATCTATGGTAGGGGAAATACAATTTGGGGCTAAGTAAACTCCAGAAAGACCCCCAAAAAGAATGATTCTAACTTCCTCAACTGGTGTGAGCACTAGGGCAAGTGAGGTAATTTTGTAGTGGGGTGATGCAGAATTCTAGTAAAGATAAATTTGTGTATCCCTATGTCTACTGATGTAAACAAGAATATCCTGCTCAGCTTCTGTCTGGGTGGAGGTGGCTGTTGGGGGATTTCAAGTAGCAGTATTATCTGACCCAGCACCCCTGTTTTATGACAAATATTTTGTAATCTCTTCATTTACTTTTCTGAAGTGAAATTCACAGATAAAAATAGCATTGGAAAATTCACCGTATAGTAAAACTGTGAGGAAAATTTGTGTTTACATATAAGGCAGAGGTCTGTCATCTACATAGATGACTGGCACAACATCCACATGTTGGTTGAGACAAGGGAAACTTCTCTGATATGGGGGAAGTACCACAAGCCATCCCAGCCCACCCACTCAGTGCCAGGAGGTGCATCTGATCTTTTTGACAACCAAAAATAACCTCATAAAAGCACAAAACAAAGTGCCCCAGGCTTTGCGGGGAGGGGGTGTGTATTGGGGCAGAGCCCACTGTCTCAAGAGTGGTTGAATACCTATGGGGAGTGGTTATTTCCCAAAGATAACCACTGATGTATAGAAATTGACCAAACAGCCCCAAGAGAAGGCTCTTTTGCTACTTTCTGTGTTCACTTTGCCACATAAGGGAATCCGAGGCTAGAAACAAAGCTAAAGGGCTCTGGCATTCTATGCAACCTCCCAATTTAACAAAAGGTCAAGTCCTAAATTATTTATCCCAGGGAAAGCAACTAAGGGGTAGTGATTCTTCCTGTATAGTACACTTCTAATCGGAGCCCACACTTCTCAAATACCGTCTGCTTCTTCGATTTCAGTGTCAGCTCACCTATACTGAGCACCTCCTCTGCACCCATGTAGTTTCTTCTCACTGCCTCCACACTTCCTAGCAGCTGTTGCAATATAATTATTGTGCCATCTGGTTTATTGACTATTACAGAATCAGTCATATTGTGGTTGATTGCTTTGCTTAAAATATTAGTTACCTCACCTCCATGCCCCACCCCACAGCTGGAGCCCTAAGCCAGCTAACTCTTAGTAATATCTACATCGTTGGAATCATTCTTATTTGGGGGTCCCAAGACTGAGCTATATGAATGACCTACAACTCAGGAGAGGGCAAAGGTGACCTCTTAGACAGCCAAGACCCTCCTCTGTTGGTTCTATGACCTTTCTCTACACAATATCCCTTTAAGCTTTCATTATCCCCTGTTTTCCAGTGTGCTGTGGCTGTGTGGCCTCTAAAGCTTTAGTGATCAGTCCCTTCTGGGGATTAGGCCCTTTCAGCTGACTCACCTTGGAGGGCTTTGTGGGCAGATTAGGGGGTTTTGCTTGATCAGCACATCCTTAGCTTTACCAGGGCCTGGATTTTAGCAGGGCTTCGGCAATCTCTGCCTTTTGTTTTTTGTTTTGTTTTGTTTTGTTTTGTTTTGTCTTTTCTCCTTACTCAGTTGAAACAAATGCAGTTGTCTAGAAATTCCTCTGCATCTGTTCATGAAGCAATTAAAGCTGATGGGAGAGGCAGTGATTATGATGTTAATGATTAACCAAAAGTAGATCTGTCCAAAGATTCCTTTGGTCGTGGATCTATTTTTCCTGACCTTATGTAAGCAAAAAGTACTCATGTGGTTGACAAGTTCCATCTGTATACATAATTTTGAACATGCTGTAGTTTAGCTTCAAATAGGGGTATTGTTAAAATTATTTGCAATTAAATAACTCAGCAACCAAAGATGAATAAAATGTAAACTCTTTTCAAGTTGTTCACAAGGGAGATGAAATATAAAATCACTTGCTATGTTCTGTCTGCTATAAATATATTTAAGGAACAAAGCATTCTAGAAGCTCAGCTAAAGGAGCAATGATTGTCAGGTGGGGGATTCGAGGAAGGCTTCCTGAGAGAGGAACTACTCCAGACATTGAATAACGTTATTACCAAGTCCCTGCTATTCATTTAATAGGTCATAAACCGATAGAAATGAAAGTTTTGTTTCTGGTTTTTGTTTTCTTTTTGGAGTCAATATAGAGAAGAAGGGAAGTGAGATGACAGCACCTAGAGGTCTATCAAGTTGTCACTCTAAATTTTGCAAGTGACAAAGCTGCCTATAGTGGCTGTAAAGTCTGAGAGGCCCTTAGAGAAAGGATGAGGAATGTATTGTTCTTGGGCTGTATTGCAAAGACTAAAAGAACTATCAGGTAAGAAAAAAACAAAATGAACTACAGACATGTTCCTGGACCATGCTTGCTATCTCACCTTCATTCTAAATGGTGCTTGCTGATGAGAGACAAAACAGAGAAAGGACAGAGATTCAACTCAACCAATAGTATTGGTCCTGCCTGTTTTGTACAGGTATTTTGGTGTTTGCATCCAATGTGACACTCTCCAAACGTACAGGCTCCCCAGGTGTGGACAAAATGCATGAAGGGCTTTGGATGGAGGTTTCACACTGGAAATATATCCATCTTTCTCTGCCAAGGATAAGCTGCCAACAAAGCTGTCTTCCTTCTCCATACTTGGGCCTTGATTTGCACTCCCTTTCAACGATAACCTCTCTCTTGTCTCTGGACAGGCACAATGACCTGCCAGGCTTCTGCTTAGTGGCCAGCTTTTACTAATTCCCCCTCCCATCTACCTTTCCTACCCTAAAAGCCACCTTAAGCAGAGTACCAAGGACCTCTCTACAGCCCTTGAGGATGGGAAATTATGCCTGCCTCTCTTAAAAGAGATCTAGATGCTCCTGGCCACTGCCCCTGTTGTCCAAAGATATGCTTGGGCTTTTGCAGAGGAAGAATGCCTTCCACCTGAGTCCTGTTCATTTCAAAAACTCTGCTATTTGGCCCCAGGATATACACTTTCCTCTAAGGAAATTTTTAACAGGGGTTCACAGTGGAGTTTTAAGGACTCCAAATCCTCTCTGAGAACATACATCAAAATTTGCTTTCATCTATTCTGACTTCCCTACAAAAGGGTAAGAACCATTGTGCCTACAGAGTAACTAGTCTGTGCCATCTCTGATATCTCTTAATTCTCCTGAAATACAATTATATCCAGGGTATGGGGTGAATTCTTGAACTCCCTGGGCCTTGGACCACTTCACTAAGACAAAAAAAACCACAACATCCTAACCTGCCCTTGCTCTGGCAGATACCCAGGCACTTCTGAGAACCTCCTGATGTCTTGGACAAAAAATCTACCTGCAGAACAGACACTTTACCTAAGAACACATATGAAGGGCCAATAAACACATGAAGAGATGCTCAACATCATTAGTTCTGGGGAAATGCAAATTGAAAGCTCAGCATGCTGTCCATATACATCCACTGGTATGGCTAAAATTAGAAAGACAGGCAATACCAAGTATTGGAGAAGATTTAGAGCAACTGGAAGTCTTATACATTACCAAGGAGGGAGTAAAAGTGGGAGTACAAAATGGTGCAGCCACATTAGGAAACAGTTTGACAGTTTCTTAAAAAGTTAAGCGTATACCTATCCCACAATCAGATGTTCTATTCTTAAGTCTTTATGCCAAAAAACCACATCACCACACAAAGACCTGCATGTGGTTGTTATTACAACTTTATTTATAATAGCCCAAACTGGAAACAACATAAATGTGCATGAAATGTGAATGAATAAACAAATTGTAATAGAGCCATGCAATGGCTTACTATTCAGCACTAAAAAGGAACCAACTACCGCTGTGTGCAACAACATGGATAACTTTCAAAAGTGTTACGCTAAGTGATGAAGTCAGACACAAAAGATTACATCCTGCATGATTCCATTTATATGATATGCTAGAAAAGGCAAACCTATGATGACAAAACTCAGATTAGTAGCTGCTACGGGATAAAGGTAGGGGGAGAGAATTAACTGTAAAGGGGCACAGGAGAAGTTTTGGAATTATGAACTAATCCCATATATTGATTGCGGTGGTAGATACACAATTAAAGACATTGGTCAAAACTCATCAAACTGTACATTTAAATAGGTATTATATGTCAACTATCAATAAAGCTGGTTTAAAAAAAACTACCTGCACAACTTCATTTTTCTTTACATATAGGACAGTCTAAACACGGAACATCTTTGCGAGGATAAAGGATCTCAAACTTGGGTTCAACTACATTATTTTATGATTTATTCTACATATTAGACTCCAAAAAAATTTTTTTTTAATTTCCTGCTACTACCAGCACTCTTTCCTTTGGCAGCTGCTTTTTACATCTTTCCCTTCTAAAATGTGGAGCCACAGGATGTTGTGAGCACTGCAGAGACCAAATTGGGGTGCCTGTCTTTTAGGTCTGTCTTGGCCCATTCCTTCTGCTATAACAAAATATCTTAGACTGGATAATTTATAAATAATAGAAATTTATTTCTTACAGTTCTGGAGGCTTGGAAGTCTAAGATCAAGGTGCCAGCAGATTTGGCATGTTGTGAGGACTTGCTCTCCTCTTCAAAGATGGCATCTTCTTGCTGAATCCTCATACAGTGGAAGGGGCAGAAGGCTCCCTTAAGCCCCTAAGGGCACTAATTCTATTCACAAGAACAAAGCCATCATGACTTGTCAAAGGTCCACCTCTCAACACTGCAGGAGTGGGGATTAGGTTTCAACATGAATATTGTTGGAACACAAACATTCAGACCATAGCAAAGTCTATTAAAAATCCACTGCAATGTTTGGAGTAGACTGGAGGGGAAAGAACAGAGAAAGACATCTGAAATAGACTGAAATAGAGCAGAGGAGATGCAGAGAAATTCCAGAGAGAGACATTTAGGCAAACTTAGTCAGGGACCAGCTCTGGAATACAAAAGAGAACAGTGTTCAAAGAAGAACCCTGTTCAAAAACCTTAAACAATTCCCCACTGCCTTTGAGGAAACATCCAAGTGTCTGAGCGCTGGATACCAGGTTTTCCAGATTTACTTCTAATTTATCTTTTTATTGCCTACTGCATCTTTTCACTGACTCAAAAGCTCTATAAGCACAGGCTTATCCACGAAAATTTGTTATTTAACAGCAGTTGTTCAATATGTATTAGTTGATTGTCCATTCACCTTCTGATGGATGTTTGTGTTTTTTCCATTTGGGGCTACGGCCAACAAAACTACCACAAGCATTCTTGTACAGGTTTTTGTGTGGACATATGCTTTCATTTCTCCTAGGTAAATACCCAGGAATGGAATTGCTGGGTTGCCATTTCTCCTAGGTAAATACCCAGGAATGGAATTGCTGGGTTGCGTGGTAGGTTTGGTACATCCCTACAATACCAATCAGCAACAGAAAGACATGAACTATTGATACATGTAACAACATGGATGAACATAATTTGTTAAACAAAAGAAGCCAGGCAGCCCCCCAAAAGGATAGTACATACGATTCCATATATAAAAGTTGTATATATAACTCTAGAAAAAGCAAACTAATCTATAGCAACAGAAAGCAGGTGAGCAGTTGAGGGGGCAAGGGACAGGGAGGGACAAGATATAAGAATTACAAAGGGTCACAGTAAAACTTTTTTGGGTGATGGATATGTTCATGATTTTGATTGCAGTGATGGTCTCACAGTGATATATATATATATATAAATTTATCAAACTGTACATTTTAAATGTTCAGTTTATTGTATGTCTTATACAATGCAGTCAAGCTGTAATAAAATACCAGTTGAATGAACAGCAGGTTCCCAGTAAATGCATATCCGATGGTGCAGAGAAGCGTTCAATGTTGGCTGAAGGAATGCAAAGCAGGTGCCCAATAAGTGCTGGTGGAGTTAATGTGCAGAAGAAATAAGTATTCACTTATTAGGTGTTCAATGACTTTAGAATGAGTGAATAAATTTGACAGATATTTATCGCTGATCGTGTGCTAGGCACTATTCTAGGCTCTGGGAATAGGTTAAGGAACCAAACAAAAATCCTTGTGCTCACAGAGCTTTAATTTTAGAATGACAGCAGACAATAAAAGCCTAAGTAAAATACATATAGTGTGCTAGATAGGTGCTAAGGAGAAATAAGGCTGAGAATGGGGATAGGGAAAGTCAAGGAAGGAGGTTGACATGTTAAGAGACTGTGCCCACCATCATTGAAAGGGTGATGCTTGAGAAAGGCCTGAAGGATATGGGCGGATAGAGTGTGTGTCTAGGGCAATAAAAAGTAACTGCCCCAGATGTGGAAGAAAATAATGTGCAAGAGTTGAACTGTTTGGAAGGAGGGTGAGCCCCATAGGAGGAGCCGCCCACGCCCCCTGCTGGGTCCCGGCTCGCTCGGCCAGCGCGTACCTGCGTTGTCCACCAGGAGGCGCTTCCGCACCCGCCCCGCAGGCGTCTTCCGCCGCCGGCCGGTGCGTGGGCACGCGCAGAAACCGCTAGGCGGCGTCGGTTTCCTTTCCCACGCGCGGACGCCGGCGTGGG